>NW_006381359.1:0-1834 GCF_000327345.1 Myotis davidii
ACTTATGAATTGTTTATTTCTGGAAATTTCCATGTAACATTTTCAGATCCCAGTTGACCATAAGTAACTGAAACCACAGAGCACAAAACTGTGAATAAGGGAGGACTACTGTACTGGCCAGTGATGATCCTTTGCGGTAGAATTTAAAATGGAATTTGGGCTCATGAATCACTTACTGGGTGGATCCACAAGGGTGGATCTTTTTATAACTTGTTGTCAGCAAGCTTTTTTGGCATCTCTTCCACATGGGAAGCTAAGAAGCCGTGTTCGTCCAGTTACCACCTGCCACCCACTACTCTGTCACTCAACACAGGACAGTCAGGAGGCCTACACTTGAGTTCTGGCTCTGCCTCTTCCACTCTAGAACAAGTTCTGTGCCTTGGTCTCACTTAATGGAGATAAAACATAATAACCAAAAACCCCTAACAGCAAAAATAAAAAAGTATATGCACCCACAGCGAGGTGTTAGTTACTCTAGCATCACAATATGGGAGAATCTGTATAAACTTACCACAATGCTACAGGATAACCGAGTTACAGGACACCATTCCCAGCCATGTCAGCTGCCTGAGAAGATTAGTTTATGATGTTTCCCAACCCAGCAGCTGCTCAGTAAATTCACACAAAAGCAACCGACATGCTTAGATGGTGACTGGACTTCCTCTAATAGTCGTTGTGGCTTGGGAAGCGGACCCTGAGATGGAGGTTAGCGGGCCAAATGTTTATCTGGGAGTTTGTTTTGGGACTAAACACCTGCTGAAGGGAGAGGAAGGAAGTAGGCATGGCCAGAAAAGAAGTTCCTCAGCAGTGCTGGTCCGTGATGGCCTCAGCAGGCCACACGAGTTCTTGAGTGAGAATGCCCCTTCAGATGATCACATGTTGTGCCAACGTGGCCCGGTCTTCATAGCCCTGCACAGATCAATTGTACTTCGTTTTCATTATATTTTACTTCCAATTGGAAAAACTGAGGCAGAATGCAGTGGCAACCTACCCAATATTGGAAGAGATAAGGCCAGAAGTCAAACCTAAACCTAATATCCTGTGTTGTGTGATGTGTTGAGCAGGAAGTTGGGGCAAGTGAATGAAGGGAAGTCTGTGTGGCACAGAGCAGTGCCCACCACAAAGTGCCTTTGTCTCTCATTTTATCCACTCCTTCACTCAGGAAATATGTCATATGCTTACTTTCCTACAGGCACTGGTGGTTAAAAAATGAGTAAGGCACCATCCCTGTCCTCCATGAGCTCACATTTTCCTTCCTCCATTACGGTTACAGACCTATTTTTCTACAAAGTTTACTCAGAGGATCTATGAGTGCTTCTTATTTTTTAGACGCTGTGTGTATTCCTCTCCCAGGATCTGCATGTCCACATGTAGACTCTGAGTCAGTAGGTCTGTGGTGGACCCGAGGTTCCATATCAGGAATGTGGTGCTGGACCACTTTAAGGAGCAAAGATCTGCTCTTCAGAAGAAGTTTCTACTTTGGTCTCTTGAAGTCAATCCCAACACCTACTCTCCTCCTGGCTGAAACTTTAGTCTAGTTGTAGCAGGTCAGAGAGAGTCCATCCACTGGGAGTGTGGCATCATGGCTAAGAGTTTTTTGGGTGACAAGCTGACTTAACCTTGAGTCCTTGTACATGAAATTTGGGCAATTTACTTAAGCTTGCTAAACTTTAGGTTTTTCATCTGAGATGGGAATGATAATACTAGTGCCTACCTTATAGATTGTTGTGGACATTAAATGTGCAGATGCATGTGTTTAGCACAGTTCCCTGCACACAGTAAGCACCCTGTAGACTATTAAAAACTAGAGGCCCGATGCATGAAAATCATGCAA
>NW_006381360.1:0-1833 GCF_000327345.1 Myotis davidii
ATTGGAAGGCTGGATAGTGTTCCTAAGATATTGGAACCCAGCCTCATATATCTGAGCCCTAAGGAGAGAAACGGAAAGTCCTGTTTTAGTATGGCATTCAGTAAGGAGAGGAGTTCAGGTGAGACAAAGCTTCCATAGCTGGAGGAGGTAGCCTCATGCCTACTTCTGTGTGTGGCTTTGGCATGGCAACAACAGCAGCGCCAGCACAGCTCAACACAGCACTGAGGACAACATCTACATTATAGGCATTAGTGTTGTTCGCCATGGGAGTTGCCCTTTCATAGCTACTGATCCTGAAAGTGAAAAGCAAACAAATCACCATGAGTCCAGAGAGACTCAGAACACTTGCAGAGGGATGAAGTTCCGGGGAATACCAGCAGATTTGGGGGATTAGCTTTATGTTATTCCATATTTATGCAAATACTGGTAAAGCTTGAGTTATTTAAAAAACAGACAAAAAACCTAAGGCCTATGAAACCTATTAGCATGCCAATCTTGCTTCTATTTTCCTATGTCATGTGTTTGCTCCAAACCTTCTGGAAACTCCACTTCTACAGGATAAACTCCAAACACCTTATCATGGAATTCCAGATCATTAGGTCTATCCCAGTCTAACACAGTAATACTCTTATTCCTCTCTCTAAATTGCACGCTAGCTACATACTGCTATCTACAGTGTTCTTTGGTTTGTGCCTTCTCTCTTCCTCTGCATATTCTTTGCTTGTCAAAGCCCAGGTTAAGCACTGCCATTTTTTAAAGCTTTTTGTAATTATCTCAGCCCACAGTAATCTTTTTTGTCCAAATTCTATTTTAGCCTCATATTTCCTTGCTATTTATTCATTTAGTTTTTAGCAGACATCACCTTGTTAGTCATCTATTCATGTAATATTTTGTTCATTTCCTTGATTGTATCATAAGCCCATTTATTCTGCCTCAGCCTCCTGCTGGGCCTTGCCCACCGTTAGGCATATGATGTCGGAAAGGAGTGTTGCATGACCGAGTTACTGATGACCTGACATTGGTATCTCAGTGTGATTGCCTCATGCTTCTTTTTTGTTGAGATATGGGAGCAGAGCAGAAAGCCCAGTGAACGGCTTCTCAGCACATGAGCACCATCATTAGTACTTCGGCTCTCATTGATTCTTGCCCCTTGGGTGTCCACCCTGCTAACTGGGTTTTCAGACCATTCCAGAGAGTGGGTGGTTTGAACCATTTGCTGACTTTCTGAGTGTAAGCGTGGTACCCTGAGGCCAGGATGAAATCATTGAGCTCATTTTCATTTTTGAACATAAATTTCCTAAAGCCTAGATTTGCTTTCTTGGAATAAAGTCATAGAATCATAGAGTGTCAGAGGAGAGAAGAAACGTATATGACATATTACTAGTTATTGCCACTGTCGTCTTAATCAAGGAGCCAGTGAACTTAGGTTTGAATCATGGTCTTATATTTATAATAACTGTTTGACCATGGACAGGCTATTAGACTATCCTCAACTGAAAATTGGCGATATTTCTTACTTAGAAAGCTATTGGTGGAGATTAAGTAGGTAAATATATGTAAAATACCAGAAGTCACAACTGATATATGGCAGTGTGATAACTATAATATCAGTCGTTATCAACCAAGTAGTTACATTGATTATATTCTAATAGATACCAGAGATATAAAAAAGTTATCATACATTGTCTTTTTCCTGAATGCTGTAAAATTCAGTGAGGAAAATTGAACATAAGTCTAAAAATGTGATCAAAATGTCTAAAACTTCTCTTCTCTGGCAGGTACTAGGACATACTAAAGCTATGAAAAAGCCCTAGCCAGTTTGGCTCAGTGGAT
>NW_006381361.1:0-1834 GCF_000327345.1 Myotis davidii
TGAATAATTGAATTATTTAGCATCTTCATAATAAAATACATGTGTTAATTAAAAGTAGAAATAATCTTATATATTGATTAATGCCATATATAAGGGAAGATGTAAACAGCTATCCTCTATCGCTTACCTAACCCAGCCTCTCATTCTGACACTTACCGTTCATCTGCCTAAAATGTTCTTGCCACAATTAACCTACTGGGCATGTTGTTCTTCAGGGGTCAGCTTTGTGTCCCTTCATTGGACGTAATCACCAAACCAGGTCAGATCCCCTTGATATAAGCAGGATCGGAGGCCTTTTCTTCCGAGCACCACCATCTTGGCTACTGTTGTGCTAGGTGTATGGTATGTGCTTACTAGCTTCCTCTCTGCTAACAGAATCTCTTTCTCACAACAGATGTGCGCAATTCAGCTCTGCTGCAGGAATGATGAATGAATTATAAGCATTATGAGAGCATGACTCTATTTAATTAACCATTCCATCTCTAGCACTTAACACAATGATGTTGCCTGTTTGTGGCTTAATGTATATTGCTGAAAGTATGAGTTTGTTTCTTATTCCACTGTATTGTCATCATATTTTTCTGTGAAGATCTGTTCTATGTACCAGGTACATATATTTTTGTCCCATATAATTTCTGACTCATGTATATGAGAGAGATATAAGTATTTGGGATGAAAGTAAACCTAAGGGACTACTGAGTCTCTTCATAAGGCCTCAGTTTCCTGTTCTCTATTTAGGGTTGCATATGAAGTCATTGTTGGATGGTGACTGAAAGTGTCAATTTTTCTTTAGAAACAAATGCATTCATTGGTGCTGATGATAGAAATGAAGAAGAGAACTAAAATTTTGATAAAAATGACTTCATAAACATTTGAACAAACATTCAGGATCAGCTAAAACTCTATTCAATTTTAAGGGAAAAATAATGCTGCCAGTGGACATATTTTAGTCTGAAGAAGGGGATTTCCCCCTTTTATTCCCCCCCCTCCTCTCTCCTCTCTTCCTCTCCCTATCTCTCTTTCTCTCTCCTCTTTCTTCTCTCTTCCCTATCTCTCTTTCCACCTAGCCAGGATTTTGATGACAAAGCCACTGAGTCAACGGAATCCCAGTAGCAAGTAATCAATAAATAAATGTATTACCTAATCATAAATACTGCTATCCAGATACATCAAGAGTATTGTCCTTCTTTAGCCAGGAGATCAGTCATATTATTATTTACCTAGAAAAATAAATGTCTGTCCCACAAAAGGAATTAATTCAAAATTTCAAATCTTCACATGACTTATGCACATAAAGCATATACCAAACATTAAGAAATCTTTACAATTAAAGCAAGATTGATAATTTTAAAAAATACAGTATCCTTATGAGAACATCAGTTAATGCACTGTTTTCTAGTGCATTAAAACAGTGATGCATCAATAAAAACATTAAACATTCTTAAAAAGATAACAATATTTCCAAGCACCCACCTCTAGAATAGCCAAGGTTTCTACAAGCCAAATTGGTTCCCTTTTCCTTTGAAATAAAATCACCTAAGGTTTTTTGTTCTTTCTGGTGGGTCACTCCATCAGGTAAATAATCACGACCAACTATAATGCTTGCTGAGGTGAAAACCAGCTGTGACCACATGATTAGTTACAGTAACGGAGACTACTGTTGTCATGAGTATTTCTTTATTTGGTGGTTAATGTTTGTTCTGTGCATTTGTGTGTATGTGTTTATATGTATAATATCTTTGTTTTCTGTCCTCTTGTACCCTCTTATGTAACATAAAATGCATTGGCTTTATGTTATAATTAGAGTCCCGATGCACGAAATTCGTGCAAGGGG
>NW_006381362.1:0-1835 GCF_000327345.1 Myotis davidii
GGGCTCCCAGATTGGAGAGGGTGCAGGTCGGCTAAGGGACCCCTCCCCAAACCCCTGGTGCATGAATGTCATGCACAGGGCCTCTAGTAATATTATAATAGGAAGAGATGAGGTGCATACAAGCTAAAGAAATAGGAATGAAAATAGGAAAGAGGATGGATTTTAGAGATATGTAAGAATTGGTAAAACTCTGTTGAAATGGATATGGAAATTAAAACAAGGAATTAAAGATAATTACTGTATTTGATGATGGGTAACTGGATGGATGTTTGTGTTCCAAATCAAAGATAGTGTATAGGAATAGCAGCAAGTTTAAGATGTGGGGTGGTTGCTATAGTTTAAATTCCACTTTATATGTAAGTTCTTATTTCAGGAAGTAACTGAATCCTGCACTCTTAAGAATTAATAAGGAATTCTAGGACTGAAGACACGGTTTATGTCCCAATCTGTCCCTTTTATAGCAGGTTCTCCTGCATTGTTACATGGCATTGCTGAGCATATAACTAAGAGTCTTGGTTCAAGGCTGCAGGACTTTTCTTCTGCTGCTAACCTCCCAGAATTTACTGAAGGTTCAAGTTGTTTTGGTTGGAATTTCAAAACATCAAAAGAGTTGGATGGAAGACAGCTATCTCACTGGAGAAATAGAAAATTGGAATCCAGCAGGTGATTTGACAGAATTATCAAAAGGTTGGTGGAACAATGAATGTGCTAGCAATTCATCCTGGAGACCTTCTATGGGCTGCCAAATCTATTACAAAGACCAACTCGATTTTAAACTGCAGACTCAAAAACTCAATCAGGAATTGATTTAACTATTGAGAGAGTAGGCAGCATAGTCATCAAGTCCAGTTGATTTGGAAAGATGTTTCATCGCTCTTCCTTCTTTCAAGAATGGAGAATGAATTAATACCATTGTCTTATGACCCTCTGAGTTGGTGGGTAAATTTTATTCACTTAAATTAGTATGATAATCTCCAAATCTCTACAGACAGGGTCGGAGAACTTTTATGATGCAGATTTTATCTTGCAAGCATACCATGTAATATGTATTTTTTATGAGGGCCTGGAGGCAGTTGAATTAAGAATCCCATGGTTCCTTAGAATAAAGAGACTGAACAATTGTAGAATAATAATGATATTCTAACACTGTTTAGTGCATAAATCCATCTGTCTTTTTCAGGCAATTTCTCCTCCCAAGGTGGTTAGATGTTGCATGTGCTGGGGGACAAAGTTTTTATCATGTCACTTGAAGCAAAATTCAAAATAAGCCCAGTTTATCTTTGGCATCCAAATTCATACTTTTCTCTGCCTTCTTCCCCAGCCACACTGGCTGCCTTCCCACGCTAACCTCTCCAGACACTCAAAACTCTATTCCTTTCTTATTTTCTTCATGCTCACTCTGTCAAAAACTTCTTTTAAGAAGACACTGGATAAACTGCACAGTAGCGTTTATATGTTTGATGTAGCTTAAATTGGTATACTATAATTATTTTCATCTGCTTTTTTTTTTTCAGCTGTAGAAATGAAATGTTCACCAGAGTGGAAGTTCAAGAGCTGGCAAACGTGGGTGCTGATGAGACCACTCTCCGGGGTCTGCTCCCACCTCTATGTCCTGTTCACTGACAGCATTGCAAGGCAATGTTCTCTTCCCCTTTCCACTTTTGCACCTAGAAAAACAGAATGTGTATGTTAAACGTGATTCTGATGTCCTAGCTGGCTCCCTCACTCCCTGCTCCTTACCAGTGACCTAAAATAAATTTCAGAAAGTTTTCTACTGTTACATCAATTCTCTTCCCTGCTTTTGTTTGTTTTTATTTTCTTTCTTTTTTTTTTTT
>NW_006381363.1:0-1835 GCF_000327345.1 Myotis davidii
CCTTCCTCTCTGAAATCAATAAAAAAAAGTAGTCTGTCTTGAGACAGCAAACTAATACATAAATTAAATGCTATGGAGGGGAAAAAAGCAAAATAATGAGGACCTAGAGTGCTGTACAATGTGTGGGGTGAGTGTGAGAGATTGGAGGTAGTGACTGTAATTTCAGTAAATGGTTAGGCCAGGCCTAGCTGCAGGTTCTTGTTGATGGTTTTTGGAAAAGGTGGGTCAGCCCAGTGGAATAGCTGGGGAAAGAGCTTTCAGCTGGAGGGGAGAGTCAGTTCCAAGGTGCTAAGGTGAGACATGCCTGGGGAAGTCAAGGGGTGGCAGGGAGACCAGCGTGGCTAGAGAGTAGTGGGAGAGGGGACGAGGGGAAAAAATGGAAGCAGAACTGACACAAAGGGAATAGAGAAGGCAGGGGTTGGCACACTTTTTTCTAGGGCTGGATAGTGTATATTTTAAACTTTGCAGACCATGTGGTTTCAGTTATAACCAATCAAATCTGTGGCAAGAAAACAGCCATAGAAAATATTTAAATGGCAAATGGGCATGCTGTGTTTTTTTATCTGTGAAACTAAATTTGAATTTTATATAATTTTTACATCTAATAAACTACTTTGATTTTCTTCAACCATTTAATAATATAAAAACCGTGTTCATGGGCCATTCAGAAACGTGGTGGGCTTGACTGGAGCTGTGGTTTGGCAGTTTGCTAGCAGTGTGTACAACATTGTAAAGAATTGTTATTTTCTTTTAAGAATTGTTGTTAATATTCTTAGTTTTATTATCCCACATGTCACCCTCCCACAATTATTGTATAGAATGAAAATTCTGAATAGGAAAATATACATTGGTTTAGTTCAGATACTTGGAGATAAATCTATTCTGGGTAAAATGTTTTGTCCTGCTTTCCTGTAGGCCAACCATCCTTTTGGGAATCAGTAAATCTCTTTAGAGTCTTTGTCTCAAATAAACGTCAGTGAGCTTTTTAAAAATGTGCTATTTAACTCATGATCCCAAACACTTTAATATGATGGGTAGAATTCAGACTCTTAAAGAGGACTGGCATCAAAATATACATACAATTATGCCAAATTTTAAAACCTAAACTAAGTCACGGTGTGTTGATTTAGAAGGTCAAGGTGATTCAGGGGACAGCATATTTAGTGGCTGTATTTGTCTCCTGTGCACTTTTGCGAGAAGATAAACAAAAGATGGGTATTTTATTCTATGTATGTTAAGCTTTGCATATTCATTTTTTCCCCACACTCAGCTGTATTGCTGACTTTAGTATGTGGAGTTGTTGGTGCCAGAAACAAGAAACGTTTTCCTGAAGATTTGGCGCAGCAAAATTTAATTATATCAAACACAGAGGCTCCTGGAGATGATAAGGTGGTAAGTAGTTTTCTTAAATGAATATTTATCTCTGAGCATCTCCCATAAATTCTTAACTTGTCCTCATGAGGTTAAAGTTATTTTGACATCAAGAAGTTTATTATATTTCTAATTGGGTAAGATTTTGCAGGCATAAGATTTTGCATCGTAAGTATATTATGTCAGTATTCGGATATTCATGCAGTGGCGTTTACTTCACTGTTTAGACCAGATGCATTGTTTTGGTTATCTTTCTTCCACTCTCTAGTGCTGTCATTAAAACTTGTTCTTTGAGGTTGTACATTAATTATAATAACAATCTATTTGACTGCTCTCTGCAATGTATATTTCCAGAGATTATTTTTTCTTCGACTATTTATAATAGGAAAAATCACTTGCTAAAAACTCTGAAGATAAATGAAGAAAATATCGAAGTGTGGTGTGTGTGTGTGTGTGTGTGTGTG
>NW_006381364.1:0-1836 GCF_000327345.1 Myotis davidii
CTATGCCGCCATCTTGGTTTCTCCTATAATTATACAATTTGTAAATATTATTTAATATAATTAATAATCATATGTATAATGATTTACTACTTATTAAGCACTTGACACATGACAGGCACTACTTAGCTCTTAACTTTTATCCCTTCATTTAATCTTCACAACAATGCCTGTGACCCAAAATTACTGCCACCCATTTTATCGATGAAGAAACTGAGGTTGAGTAGCTACCCAAGATCATGTACAAAGTACTTAAGCTGGGATCCAAGCTCATTTTAATCTTACTCCTGGGTACACTCTCCTAACCATCAATCAGCCCATGTGCTACATTTCTTCTTTTTAGAACAATCTTCCCTCCTCCAGCTGCCTGGAAAACTCTTACTAGACCTTCAAAATGTAGCTACACTGTTGCCTCCTCTGTGAAAGCTTTCTTGATTTGATCCCAGGCAGAGTTCCATCCCCTGAGTATCCAAGGCATTGTGCATGTGTCTCAATTACATTGCTGATCAGACTATTCTGAAGTGATGTGAATAATGCTCAGTTTCCCTCAAACTCTAAATTTTATAACCACAGGACTAAGTTACCTTACTCTCTAATGTCATTGACTGACTTTGGAAAACGCCAATAGGGCCACTCATTCCATTTTTGATTGGATTTCACTGTTAGAAAGTTCTTGGTTAGGATTAACCACACAGCTGGTCTCACTATATCTACCTCCCAGTAGCAGGAAGCAGTTGGTTCTACCACATCCCCATCCCTCTCGCTGAAGCACTTCTGACACTGAGGGCATCTGTCATCTCTCCTAAGAGGCTTCCCTGACTATGGCCTTTGGTGTCCCCAGCCATTTCCTATAGAACATTCTACCCACTTCCCTTACTGTGCTTCCCTCTATCACTAGGTCTTGTCCATCTATCTCCTTGTTTGTCATTGGTACCCTGATGGAGATTGTAGGGTCCAGGAAAGTGGGGACCATGCCTGAGTGATTCACCTTTGAATGTCTTATGCCCAGCTCAAAATGTGACAAATTTTGTTGAATGCATGTGTGAATGGCAGACTGGGGCTTGAATGTAACAGAAAAATCAGGTTGGTGTATAATTAAGCACTGCCTTGAAGATTATCTGAGTGAGGATGGCAGCCTTAAGACAAAGAGCTTCAACAGAATCTACTTGCCTTTAAATGACCTGTCTTGCTGCCTCTTTACCTACCTGCACTTGGGAATAAACATTTCCCTGGTCCTGCAGTGTTCACTGTTGAAATTGTGTGTAGTGTATAGCGTTCCAGGGCAATCTGGGTTTATCTGGGTGCTTGGAGGTTGCCAAGAGAATTAAGTAATCCTGATTTAGGTATGAGGCTCCTTGTCCATGACCATCTTTCTTATCCAGTTGGCAATATTTATTAGAGACTCACAATCTCCCAGGCCTAGTGCCTTACTCTAGCCCTTGAAATTGAGTCAGGCTGCCCACATGTTGCTACTCTCACATCCAATGCAACGAAGTCACCAATAATATGTGAGCTCATTGACAACTGTCCCACCCACCTGACCTTAAGCCACTGGACCCCCAACATGCTGTCACCCAAGTGTCTCTGTGGCTCAAACTCCCTATATTTGTGCCTTCAATTTGACCCCAGTACTGGCTCACAATACATTTCTCTTTGCTCTAGATTCTCATCCAGGTATTTGTGCCCAGGCCATCTCCCTGTTTTCTGGTTTGGATTGTTGCTTTAGCTCCTCATCTCCTATCTCACCTCCCAGCCTTTTCGGAATCTCACCTCTGCTTTGGCTCCAGGACCACTGAGATGAGGAATGTTGAAATGGGGCCATGTTACTGTCCTTGACTT
>NW_006381365.1:0-1836 GCF_000327345.1 Myotis davidii
TTGGCCGGCCAACCTCCCATGGCCCCGATCAGCCCCGATTGCCGGCCAGGCCGAGGAACCCACCTGCGCATGAATTTGTACACCGGGCCTCTAGTTAGTAACTAAGATCTTACTGAACTTTACTGTGTGTGATAAGCATTGTGCTTGTTAGTTGGGAGATACAGAATAAGTATTAGAATGAACTGCATGAAATTGCTGCTCCTGAACCATTTTTTCCTACAAAAAAGTCGATCTCATATAATTCATTCTAAAATAACCTTGACTTCCTCAACAGACATTTATTCAATAAAATAAGGTATGCAAATTGCCTAGTATACTGCCTGCACATAGCACAGCCTAACACTGCCTGGTACATAGTAATCACTCAATAAATGGTAGCTATTTTGATCAGTATGTTGCTGCCATGGGCAGTGATTGTCAGTTGGAAGTATATAATAACCATTCAATCAACTTTAATCAAGGGCCTAAAGGTGATCTTTCTGCTTAGATTGACAGGTCAAGTGATCTGAGAACTTACTTTTATACACGAGGAGCTTTCAGTCTTCCAGTTACTTGTAGGAGGGAATCAGATCCCCAGGCTGCCTTGGCAGCGTGGATGGCTTCAGGTCCCCCGCATTTCAGCAGTGCAGGCAGTGCTGCGGGTCTAACATCTGGGGTAACTCCACTGTTTGTTCAGGTTTGCTTGTAATTCAACCTTTTGAGGAATATTAACCTTGTCCCTATTTTGTGAAATCTTCATTTTACTCTGAGTTTTAATCCATAAATGTTTTCATATAAACTGCAACATTGAGAATTAGAAACCAGATTTGACGGAGATGACAAATCGCAGTTTTGGATGATTATATCTGATATAACAGCTGGAAAAAGAAAGCCAGAAACATGAGAGAGGCCAATGAAAAGCTTTCTTTGGCATGAAGCAGCATATTGTCATAATGTTCCCCCCAAATTGAATTGCTTTAAAAAAAAAGAACCGTAGGAATATTTGAAGAAACACAAATATTTTTTGAAAAGTTAATATAAGCCCTTATTGTGAGAGAATGTTTTCAGTACAGCCGGTTTTCAGCCTTCAGAGTCTTTTAGAGAGCAGTTCATTCACTGAGGGGGTGAAAAAACTTCCAGGGCTCTAAGAAGCAATTTTCAAAAATGCTCCATAGACGTTCCACTCTTTTCTGTTCAGAATCAAACTCAGAAGCAAGCAAGGGGATTTATGAACTACCTGATATACTAAGTGATAAATCATAGCACTCTGGGAGTCAATATCCTCTCCGTGTTTTTAAAACCTCAGCAAAAACAATAAGAGGCCCTCAAGGAATGCCCTTCTGGACTGGTGAGATGGTGGTGGTTATAATGATAAAGAGGGCTCACATCCATTTCACCCTTCAGCGTGGTCAAGGGTGGCTTCTCCACGAGGCTGACTTTTGAGCAGAGCCTGAATGAAGAGTCTTTGAACCTGAGAAAGAATTGAGCTGTTGTACATTTGAGGGATTAAAAAAAAGCCAGAGTGGCTAGAGCTTAGGGAACAAGGGGGAAGGGGAAGTGTTAGGAGGTAAAGTGAGGAAGCAGACAACAGTGGGGGTAGGTCTCTTAGAACGAGACAGGGGTTTATGCATTATCCTGGCTCCTGCCACTAATTGCATGGCCTTATATGTAAAGGAAGGAGGGATATGACAGTACCTACCTTGTATAGTTTTATTTTTAACCCAGCTTTATTAATGTTTTATCGACAAATAAAAATTATATATATTTAGGTTGTAAAGCATGATGGTTTTTTAAAGGTAGGCAATGTGATGATTTAACATACATACACATTGTGAAATGATGACCACAGTCAAGCTA
>NW_006381366.1:0-1836 GCF_000327345.1 Myotis davidii
CCTTTCTCTGACACTCCCTTACAATGTCCTGTTCATCTCTACACAGTATTTATTTTTTTTCTCATCTCCTACCTTTGATTTTATTTGCCTCATTCACTCCCTGATGTTTTATGGACCCATCTATATCAGTTGTTTTGTCAGTCTCCACATTCAAGGGACATAAAAAGGGAAGCCCAACAGAGAACATCCTAATAAACCAATAGCAATCCACCCTCACCAAAGAAAAAGTTTGCTCAAATCCCAAATCTGACTTTTCCAAGGAGATAGGGGCCCTTCTGACCCATTTTTGGTGTTAGCAATTCAAATCCCCATTTCATGTATCCGAAGTGCAGAGTCTTTGTGCATGCAAAATTCCCATTAAATTTAATGGCATCTTTGGGTATAAAATATATGGCGCCCGACATTTATGTGTGATGTGAAAGGGGCTTTATTCCATTGCGGAGACTGCTTTCTCTCTTTTGATTTCTGGATCATTTTGCTGCATGTCAATAGCCACCATTGTGGCTCCACTTGAAAATGTTCATTTTGCACTTTTTTAAAGTCGAAGCAATTCTGCACGGCTGAGTGCATTCGCACTGCTTCCCAGACTGGCCCCTTTTGTTAGTGGTATTGCGTTTGTTTCCTTCTCTGGTTCTTTCACTACTTCGTTCTATTCCACAAATAGTTCTTGCTTTTTGCCTGAATATAGGCCAGGTTCTTTTAAAAAAAAAATTCTTCTGAAATCCTATTCATCCCTTTCAATACCATTTTACCTCAAATATTCAAAACTCGTTCCCTCTGGAAAATAATCTCTTCCTTATGAGACTTAACAAGTTTCTCATAAGAGATGTGTTTAGATGGAGAATATTCCGGCCTGAGTCACTTGGCTCATGGACCCCCAAATGGCACAGAGGATGGCATTGCCCGTCTGCGATTTTGTGCCCACTTAAGTTCCCTGTCAACCCTCCACAGATAGCCCAGGAGGATGATAATTGGGATCTGACAGTCTATTCATTCTGTCCTCTCTGGGTGACTTGTGATTTAAGGTAAATGGCACAGGACAACAGAATTCTTGCCACAGGAGAACAAGTAGAGGGCAGTAAAACACGTGGCTGATTGAGAGGCTCTTTGTTCCCTGGGACAGGAGGTGGAAATTTTCTAAAAGTATAATGTGAAGGAGGCAAATGCCAACTGTGGGAGGAAGGCAATCACCACCCACAGAACTTGCAGAATGAAGCACGTGTAAGTTTGTGTTCATTTAAGGGGTTATGGTTTTCAGTGCGATGGACAATTTGGAGTCTGTTTCTGAGTGATCAGGGTGACCCAAGTTGGAAAGCACAGTATTTAGCCCCAGGATTTAGTCCGATATTTTTGCACACAATGGTTTCCCTGTGAGCCAACATGGAGCAGTAGGAGAAACACTGGTGCTGGAGTCAGAGAATCTGAGTTCTGGAGTGGACTTGTGGATCTGGACAAGTTTCAACCTGTCTGGTCCTTAGAATATTCATCTGTAAAATGGGAATAACTGGTTTTGAACTACCTACCTCAGATGAGGCATTATTTATTTAGTAAGTATGCTTAGAAAATTGCCACATGCTATGCATACATACGTGTATCCTTTACCTACAAATGTAAAGGATTACTATCTCAGTGGGCATCCACGTTATAGCTATTCCTATCGCTAATACACTGACAATTAAGAATTATATTCCATAGGGGAAAACAACAAATCTTAGCTGTTAGAAAACCAAGTATTACAGGAGATCCTTGTCCCCTTTTTAGAAAACTGGCCAGAATCTCAATACCACAGTAATACAGGGCATACTCTAGTTCAGTGGTTCTCAACCTTCCTAATGC
>NW_006381367.1:0-1836 GCF_000327345.1 Myotis davidii
AAGTTGTGCCTATCTTTTTTTTTCCTCGGGGTTAAACTGTGAATGACAGTTTGACTAGATTATGTTATAAAACCTCAGTTAATGGGAGTGGCTGGGAACACGGTTGATACTCGGATTACCTGAAAGTAAACAGAGAACCCCTTTATCTTCTGGGAGTTCTACGTCACAGAATTCCACTTTTCTCTGAGGAATGAAGAAGAGGAATAGCTCTAAGTCAAATTCTCATCATTCAGGACTTTGCAAAAATAAGAGTTCCAAAGGAACTTTCTATCAGGACACATTTATTGGGCATCACTTCTGTGTGTTTCTATCCACTGCCCCTTTCATCCTCATTAACTTCACTTTGAAGGGAGGTTTGTTGAGGTCTTGAGACTTGCTAAACCAGGATTTCCATTCAGGTCTCCCTGTGTTTACATCCTAGGTGTTTTCTACTACAAACCCACACTCTTCCTGGGCTGTTCTTCCTTAGTTTAAGTTCTGGCCCAAATGGCCCAACAACCAAATTGATAATGCTCTTGAAGAGATTTTGAAAGAAGCACAGTGCATCCCTGTGGCCAGGAAGGTAAACAGCAGGAGTCAAACTTTCAGAATGCAAGGAAAGGGGAAACTTTAGCAGTAGGTAATGGTGTCAGCCTTAAGAAATACGCTGTCTGTACACTAAGATCTTAGAAACTAAGAACACTTTCCTTTTCAGCGGTTTGGTTTTTTTCATTAACTTTTTGGTTCTCTGTGTGTGAATAGGTGTGCATTTTGCAGTGTTCATTTTTGTTTGTTTGTTACGTTATAACAAAACATAACACAAGACCTTTTATATGCATAGTCTCATTTAATCAATGGCCCTAGAAAGGCAGTGCTATTAATTATTGCCACTCATTCTATTACTGAGGAAACAGAATTTCAGATATGCCATGAAACATCACCGGTAAGGTATGGAATCAGGATTCCAGCCTGGAATGTTGAACACCGAGCCTGGATAATGAATTACTCTCTGCATTCCTATCATCAATTTTCTCTCTTTGTACTTAATGGGAAAGATGGAAACAACATGGGTACCTGTAATTCTAATAACATTAATCAAGAGATTTCTTACATATTTGATGTAATTGATTACTGATGCCCTCTCTTGAGCCTCAATACTTATATAGAGGTTGGCTAGCTTAACCCAAGGCAAATGTACACCCCCATTAAAAGCAGGGCAAAGGACTTTTTGAACTCATCCTTGTCTTGTTTCCCTTTACTCATCTAGAGAAGTTCCAGACCAGACTCTCAGAAGATTCTTCTACCCTTAAGAATACATCTTCGGAATCAATGGAATTTAGTAATGTAGGGGTTCAGAACAAGTCACCCCAAGGGGTGCTGCTATGGTATATGGATTGTCTTGAGCTAAAGACAACCGAGACGCTGCAAGAGAAACTTCTGCACACACACTCCTTAACTACCTGGAGGAATTTGAATTGAGACCTTGCCCATAATAAGAGATTATTGGAGAAAACCTTTTAGCATATCTGTAAGGTAGGGCAAACTTCTAATTACTGAACATCTTCTCTTCTTATTCTCCTACAATGGCCTTCCTTCTCTCTGAATCCCCAAGGTTATTCTTAGCTCAGAATATCATATTTATCTCATTTTTCCTTCCATTATTAAACCTCTCATGTATGCGCTTTACAAGTGTTTTGTGTTTTATTAATACTCAACCACATTCCTACAGATAAGAAAAATGAAGTTCAAAGAAGTTATCATTATATGACCCTGGCCTACTCACTTAAGTGGTGGGTTCATATTTCAAATCCCAATCTTAATGCACCAAGAAATGTATCCTGTTGTGATGCGAAGAGT
>NW_006381368.1:0-1837 GCF_000327345.1 Myotis davidii
ACAGACCGATGCTCTATCCACTGACCCAAACCGTCAAGAGAAAAACTAAGGCATTTTATGTCAGTGAGCATTGCTAATTGACAGTGACTGACACTCTGCTGATAAAACACTTGACTATAAATTAAAAAATACAGCGTTATGAAAAGATTTCTAGATATGTCCATTGAGACAGCCCTCAGTTATCATCTAATTCAGAGATTTAAAAGAAACATTTTATAAATAAAATATACCCTTGGAAAATCTGAAAATTTGACTTGGCCAAGGAAAATGCACAGACACGCGCAATTCCACAAACAGTGTTAAGGGGACTGCCCAGAGGCATCGCTTTCTCGGACCCTGCCAGGTGCCTGCAATTTTCACATCAGTCCTTTATTTTCATTAAGCACTGAAAATCTCCCTGCGACAATGCAAAGGTTGCTCAGGAAAGGAAACAAATTAAATCATTAGCACAGATGAGTTAAAGGCATTAGCCTCACCCTGCAGGCATTGAACAAAGGGTACATAGGATGGATGGCGTGACCTGAAACGTCCTAGAGATTAATACACCTCCTCTTGGTGTGTGAATTTCAAATGTTGAAAAGATTTGGATGTTCACCTGACAGGAGTTTGACTTCTACAGGAATAATCATTTGCTGTATCCTTACTGTGTACCAAGCGCTATAAGAAGCACTTTATATACATTTTCGCCTTTAAACAGCCTGTGATGAAAGTGCTTTAATCCCCATTTTACAAACCAAGAAAGTGAGTGTTCAGGGAGGTTCAGTAATTTTTGCTAAGGTTACACAGATCAAGATACATCTGTTTCTCTCAAATTGCAAAGCTGGAGATTTACTGTTTCCATTCACACCGAGGAAAAAATACATGTAAGACTCACCCTTCATTCACAAGCATTTTTAAACAGCTTTGAATTCTATCAGTGACAACATAATCATACCTCTGCAGAACAGTTGTGCTGATACATGTCTTCATTCATACCCTCACCACCCTTGCTGAGCCTATGGATTCAAGGTCCGTGTACCTCTCAAGGACACATGGGAATCTGGAGCACATCAGATCTTGGGAATCACAACTCTAGATGATGAGTCATTTACTGGAAACTGCGTCCCTTTTCCCATGGGTACAAGGAAGTGAGAAGGTCGCCTCTGTCTCAAATGATGAGGTGAGGAAAAGCAATGAAGGACATACAAAAAGAGTTGAACTCCAAGACTCTGTTTCTTTTCCACTCCAAGACTCTGACTTGAGGGCATAAAATGGCAACGTCAAAGACACTGTTGGAAACTGACTCTCCTCAGGAAATTGAGCGGTGTCAGTGGAAATAAGGTAGGAAGGCCTGGATGAGGGAAAGGATGAGTCCAATAATACTCATATATGATAAGAGAGAATATATATGGCATGGCCTGTAACTTCAATGAGCTTACAGTGAAGAATTAAGTATCTTCGCCCATGAAGACACAGATATCAAGTAATAGCTGAAAAATCTGTTAACAATTCCAGGAGCCACAGGAACTCAGAGATGGGCTGAATCCCTTAGTCTAGTGAGCATCAGAATGGATATGGCTTCTAATAAATAAATGTACTTTACTTCACTGTATGTTCTTCCGCCCATAGGATCTTTCATGGGTATGTTTCTTGAGCTAATAAATAAAGAGTTCTAAGTGGAGAGCAGGAGATTCCCAGGAAGGTACTATAAAGTAGAGCCTGTCCCACTCTGAAAAGCCCAAATAGATTTTTTCCCCAGAAAGATTATGTTTAATTAGCTCCCAATTTGCTTCTAGTAACAGAAGGGATTTAACAGTTTATGGTAATAATATGCAAAAGGTTGAAATGCTCTTGAAAC
>NW_006381369.1:0-1838 GCF_000327345.1 Myotis davidii
GGGGTGACTCAGGCTGCCTGTGCCTCACAGCGGAGACAACTTAAGAGGCTCTTGCAAGACCTCCTTGCTAACACACAGGCGGTGTGTGTTCTGTGCATGCTTGTGTGTGCATGCGTGTGAGCCCTCGCACGTGTCAGCATGGGTGTGAATGAGCGTGTGGGGGGCGGGAGGGCAGACATCTAAGTGCACCAGGTGATTTATGAAAGGCCAGGATACATCTGGCCTCACGTGCAACACACACACACAGACACACACATGACAGACACACAGGCGCACACCATGTTCTCACTCGTCCCTGCTTCCGCTCCCCAAAGCCCCTCAGTGGGCCGAGCTAGAATAATTCCCTAACGCAAGCTGGGAACTTCCTTAAATGGTTACACACAGCAGACAGGGAAGAAGATGCAGCTGTTTTTAAAAAAGTAGGAGAGAAGCGGAAAGGAAAGAGAAGCGGCAGCGGGTCACAGGCGGGCGGCTGCAGATGTGTTGCTATGGAGACGCCAGATGTGCACGGAAGCCAGACCTCTGCCTGTGTCCTCCTTAGGGG
This sequence comes from Myotis davidii, assembly GCF_000327345.1. Classification (NCBI taxonomy): domain Eukaryota; kingdom Metazoa; phylum Chordata; class Mammalia; order Chiroptera; family Vespertilionidae; genus Myotis; species Myotis davidii. The sequence continues at coordinate 545 of NW_006381369.1, forward strand.
GAAAGGCTGTGCGTCCTTTCCCAGACCTGCTCCGTGTTTGTGCACATTTCCCGGGGCCTAGTGAGTAGGGAGGAGCCCGTGGCTGGGTGGGCCCTCTCCCCAGCCCCTGGCCCTGCTTTGGGTCGGTGGCCAGGGGCATACAGGCCCTCTCTCCCCTTGGCCTGCTTCCCAAATCCTCCACTCAGGCCTCCCCTAACTGTTCCCTTCACCCCCTCCAATAGGGCACCACCAGCCCCTGGGCAGAGCCTGTGCTCAGCACCCCAGGGAGCCCCACCCACGAAGGCGCCCCCTGCTGCACTGACCTCGCTGGCCCGGCAGTCTCCTTGCCCCAACTGTGGGGCGCCAGGGGCCCCGGGACTTAGATAGGCTCCCCCCGGCCCCCTCCTCCGGAAGTCCGGAGCTGATGGGAACTCCAGGCCACCGGAGCGGCTTTTTAAGAACATTGCTTGGGCGGGTGGTGTGTGTGCAGCTCTGCCTCCGTCAGCTATTCCCGTCCCCTGGTCCCATCTGACCTGCCTCCTGGCCGGCCTGGCTCTGCTGCCCAGGAGCTGCGTCCAGTCGGATGGACGGGCCCCTCCTGGCTGCAGGCCCTGGCGCGGCGGAGCGGAGCCTCGAGGCCATCCCTGTGCTCAGGCGGCGGGTTTTAGACGCGGAGGGCTGAGCGAGAGGAGCGCAGGTCTGAGAGGGAGCCTCTGGTTTGGCTAGAAGAACCACGGGGTTTCTCTTGGAGAGGCTCCCCAGGCTCTGCTCCTTGCCATGCCTGGGGTGTGTGTGTGTGTTTGCGCGCGCGCGCGTGCACATGCATGTGTGACAGGAGGAAGGTGTCTGTCCAGGGAGAGAGCTGTCTGCATGGCTTCCCTCACCCCAACCTTGCTCCCCAGCCCCTGGCAAGCGGAATTTCTTTGTCCAAGTGGTTCCCTTTGCCCTCTTCCTCGAGGGTTGGGGTGGAGGCGGGAGGTGGGGGACGGGGCGCAGATGGTACCTGAATTGGAAGAAAGAGTGAAGTCAAAGCGGCCTTCTTACATTCCTGACTCCCTGCATTTCGCCCGCTTACCCCGGTGATGCCCGGCCCGTGCCCCTACTCTGTCCCCGAGTTCCTCTCCGCTCCCCTGTGCTCAGGAAGGTGAATTCAAGTAAAGGGAGGGCTGGGCTGGGGAGGGAGAGGCGAGGGGCTCTTCTGTGCCCTGAGGAACCCTCTCCGAGATTTGCAAGAAAAAAGCATGTTAGGAACAAGGAGCTAGCAAGGCAAATTCTCACCTTTCAAATGTTTGATGGGGAAGCTGAGTAGGGGAAG
>NW_006381370.1:0-1837 GCF_000327345.1 Myotis davidii
GGGATATAATTTTGTCATTTATAGAACAACATTTTGATGATATTTGGGCAACTTTTCTCATCCACTCCGTCATCTACTCCACTTTACCCCACAGATGGGTACTCAAGGTGGCTGGAGCACAGTGCAAGGCCCTGCAGCGTATAGATGACCATTGCATATAGTTTCTGCATGGGTGCAGGAAGAGGGTGTCTGAAAAGCCACATCATACAGAGATCCCAAGCAAAAGAACTGGATACTTATTTAAATGTGTATTTTAGAGCAGCTGACTTTTTAATCAACAGGATGAATATGTGGAAAACCGAAAAAAAGGAAGGACATTTTAAGTAGAAGCAGGAGAAAATAGAAGCCAAGCACTTCCTAAAAGATAATTGCAATGAATATTTAGAGGATGCCTCTGCTGTGAGTGGGAGGGCAGTCATCAAAACCATCCCCTTTGGTATGGGAAATTGAAAATAAGTTTAATAGTAGTGTCTTCATCAGATACAATTTGAGCTGGTTTCAGGATTTAACTTGGTTTATATAAATGAACTTCATTCCATAATTCCATTCTAAATACTGGGACATTTGGATCCAACAAAATATTAAAACTGAAAATACTCCCTCTGGCTTCCCATGTATCTGTAGCACTGGTGTGAGAATGTAGCTATAGACCACCTTATATTGTTTCTGTCTGCTTTCTAGGGATCAGCCAAGCTATAGTCCATTCAGAGTGTGTATCTGGCAATGTGCACACATATCAAGCAAGAATTGGCCCTTCTCTTTAAGGAATTAGTTATATGGTAGATGAGATTGAACTCACAAATGCGAAAAAAATAAATGATTATATCACTGAAGTGGTATTCTCAACAGGTAAAGTTTGCATTTGCCTGTCACATGGTAAGAAATGAGACCACAAAATATTGCCAGTCACAAAGGAAGCATGCTTAGCTCTCGGCAAACTCTCTAATTTGCTTATATGAAAATGACCTTACAGGTTCTTGCTTCCTCCGGGATTGATTTTTTGACAAGAGGTATGTGTTCTATATCTACCTTTAAAATGTTCACCTAGATGTTTTTCTCGTACCCATGCAAGTTTTTTACCAAGCTGCTTTCTGGAAGTCATTGAGTGTGTGGTGAAGAGCTGAACATAGTCCCAGGGAGATGGCAAGGCTAGGCAAGAGTTTGCATTGTCACTCATTTGCTGGGTGTTTTAGCCTAAATACTATTTGTGGCTGTTCCTCAAAATATTTGTATTTCAAAACTTCAAAGTGTCACTTAAATATATTTGCCACAGAACCTAATTGAGGGCTTTGAGAACATAGTGTTTAAAATATATTTATTTAGTCAACAAACGGGCCGTGATTCTCAGCCTTACCTATCAGAGAGGACCTGACATGTCATACTCGATTTGTTGTTTCTCTGCTGGTTCCCACATTCCCCTTCCCATTCTTCCCTGTGTTTGGAGCTTGATTTTGAAGACCACAATTTAAAATTGAAGGTGAATCTTTACTGACTGTCCAATGTTATTTCCTAGCGCTCTTCTGGTTTCTATGTCTATTTGACCAAAGATATGTACTATTTCTTCTAAAGAAGGGGTTGTGATCTCTGACTAATAACAAACACCGGTACCAACAGGTACCCCTCCACCAGAGTCCTAATTCCCTCTCATCTGTAACAAGTAGGTGACTGAAAGGTAGAAATTGAGCCACAGACTCCAGGCTGTGCCAGCAGTTCTCACAACAGTATCTGCTCTGGACAATGCCTAATATCTAACTCTAAAGTAAAAAAGCAAAGCCCTTTGGGCCTTTTTAATATTTTAATTATTTGTTGACATTTTTATTTATTTATTATTTTTTAA
>NW_006381371.1:0-1838 GCF_000327345.1 Myotis davidii
GCAGGAATTCATACGAGTGAGTAGGGGAAATAAGGATAGTTGCAAGGTGGGCAAGAGAAGGCAGAACTAGATGACTAGAAACCACATGGCATCTTTGCTTAGAAGTCTATTCCATGAATGTGCCAAGGAGCTATTTCAGTGGCCTACTGTGTGAGTAAAAAAAAATGACTCCAACTTGACAAAGTACAAAAGGTAAAGACTGGGTAAAGCTGACAGACCTCAGGGGCCTCCGTTTCTGGCTGTTACCTTCAAAGTGTCCTTGGCAGAAGATGAAAGTCACCCCTTGGCACACATAGCTGCAGGTGCATGAAACTAACTTGGGTACAGAGCAGCAGGGGAAGGAAAGATGTGCCCATCACTGGCATCCAATTTGTTAAAGGAAACTGTACATTCTGTGAAAGTATTTACTCTGATTTCAAAATTAGTGGTTGCCTTAGCAACACCTTAATCCCATGAGGTTCACACACAGTGCTAATTTCAATTCATAGACACCTTCAGAGATGAAGAATGCAAACAATAACTCAGCATCCCATTTGCCATGCTTCTCATAGGAAATGAGATTTCTTCTGCCTATAAAATATAACTCTGATTTATCAATACTCCGTATACCAGGTGATTACCAACTTCACATCTGATTTCACTTGATGGGCACTGCAAGCCTACAAGGTCAGCAATGCTAGAATCATTCCCATTTCACAGATTAAAAGTGAGCTCTTGAGAGGCTACATAATGTTCTCACGTTCATACAGTGGTAGCTTGAGGATTTTAATTTTGACTTGGCTGACTCCTAAATTCCATGCTCTTTTAGCATTTCTAACTCTTAAAATAATACAATATTTTTAAACTGCAAAATATTTTAGGGATTATCTGCACAATAACCTTATTTAAAACAGAAGAAACTAGAGACACAAGAAGGCCAAGAGACCTATTAAAATCGCAATGGCCAATAATGGCCGAGTGAGAACCGAATTCAGGTTTCAGGATTCTATTTGAGCACTCGTTTATTGAAGGCTACCTCCAAAACATCTGAATTGTGACGTTCTCAACTTTGAACTATATCTTATTCATCTTTGCATACGTTTTCCAGGTCTAGGTAAAAATAGGCAAAACCAAAGCAGAAGTAAAAACTGGGTGGATTTCTGTGTATGTTGTGACAGCACAGTAAGAGTTCAGCATTTTACACCCAGAACATTAAAGGTGACTGATTCGCACAGGCCCTTCCAAGCTGTGCGCACACAAAGCCGCTCATGTCATTAGTACCTAGTACAATTGTCCTTCTGTAGTGCAAGGACTCATGTCTGTCAGATGTCCCATCTGTCTGCAAGCAGTCGTTCTTGACAGGAATATGGATCAAATGGCAGATTCACTTTGCCCCAGGGTTTTCACAGAAGGTAAGGAAGAGTCCAAAACAAAATTGAATAGTAAGAGTAACCTATGGTGCTTCTTTCTAAACTTTTTTTTCTGTGCCACTGTCTCTCTTTTATGGGCTGAGACTTCCTTCCCTAAATCACCAGACTCCCAAGGCCACCATATGGTCAATTTTGTCATACTATAATTTGCTTATCCAAAGTCCCCTGCTTTAGAAAGCCATTAAGATCTGGCTTCCTCCACAGTAACCTTATGCTTCAAAATTACCTTTCATTTTTCCTCCTCCTATTCTTATCACAATTACCATTTCCTTACTGATCTCAGGAAGTTGTTATAAAAGGATATTTCTCATTAATTCTGAAACAAACTGACGGAGGCAGCCTTTACATAAAGATCCTCCTGTATTATTTTCCTGACCCACACACCCTCCTATGAAGCCTTTGTGCCTTGCCATTTGTGTGTCTTTTTTT
>NW_006381372.1:0-1837 GCF_000327345.1 Myotis davidii
AAAAAAAACTGCATATGGAATAAAAAGAGACATGAATATGAAATTTAAAAAATCATAAGCAGTATTTAAGCAAGTATTGCCAAACCTTTGAGTAGGGGAAAAAGAAGAATTCAGTGGAACAGGGAGCCACAATAACACTGACAAGGAATTGAGCCAAAGAGATTCTCTCAGAAGTAGAGATGAAAGAGAGCTAAAATAGAATTTACTGTGATGTCAATGGATGGGAGCCAAAAGTTATCTTCACAATGGTCCTTAAAATACTAAGAAGAATAGTCTTTATGAGGATTTACACAGTTCCTTAAAGAGTACCCAAATCACTTCACTATTACCCTTACTATACCCAGAAACCTGTTACACATAAGCCATATTCATCAAAGATTCATCAAAGAGTTGTTGAGAATCGATCATGATCTTTGATACTGCTACTGTTTTATGCAGTTAAGAATCTCAATAAAAAGATAAAATATAGAACTTGAGATACTCAGATAAACTATTCTGCTTATGACACAGTGTTTGATTGTCTTCGGAACATTAAATTGCTCGTATTTCAAGCCACAAGGAAAATAACAGGATATGCGTAATGCTAAACAGCATGATATCCCTAATAAATCTCTGCTTTTGGGAGAAGTAATTACTAATGTTCTTCTGAACTTTTGGTACCTGCTATTAACCCAGTAGGAAATATTAAATTGTAACTTATCCTGAAGTCAACCACTCATAGAAATTAATAGATTCCTTCTTCTAACAGAACTAATAACATTCTTTTTTCCCCCTTTTTTGAGATAGAGGGGCTGAGCATTGTATATAAATAGTACGTGTTTTATTTCAGGGAAGTATGTGTTTTGGGCTGTATTATTTCATTTAAACCAATGTAAAGTAAAACAAAAATAGTAGGTGGTAGGTACGTATACTACTTTCATTTTAATTATTGTTATTTTTACTTGTATTTAATGTTGACTAATAATGATAAGGACCAGCAAACAGGTATTTGTAAGCCTTTCAGTTAGAGCATTCACAAATAAATATACAAGAGTTTGTGTCTGTTTTAGAATAAAATCCCTGGATACTCATTGCACCTTCTCTTGAGCATAATTTGTAGTTAATGGCTGAATATTTTAGAGAAGTATGATTATATCATTGTACTTTTGGGGGGTACTTTTAAATATACATTTATATCATTTTCTGACTGGTTACTTAGGAGGAAACTGAGAAGCTATAATGTGGAGAAAACTGCACTTCGAATTTTAGAAAATAACAAATGATTTTTATTTAAGAAAAAAAGTGCTTCTAAAATAGCAGAGTTTTGTGTGCACATGTGTGAACTTGTATGAATAACTGAATTTTGGCATGGCAAATGATCATGTAATGTTCCAAGGAATGTTGTTACATGACTTATAACATTAATTTGTAAAGAAGCCAACACTGAATACATGCTCTGATAATCAGAAATTAATTTGTAGTGTGAGAATATAGGTGGTGATTGATGGATGAATGAGGCATTGACTATTGTTATGGGAATAAACTAATGGATCAAGGTCCAGAGATATTTCAAGTTCATCATTTGAAACTGTAATGGAAAATTTAGGATTGAAAAGGATCTTACATTATATGAAACAAATAGACCCAAGGGAATTGTTATTTCTCTCAATATCTTGTTTTTCCACTTCATTATTTGTACAGAGAGATACACAGGGGTGACAGAAATCTTTCTCAAGGAGTTTTGTATAGTTAGTGCCAATTTCTGATATATGTACAATAATATTTAAAATACAGTATGTCTTACATACTCAAATAAGAAACTTTTTAAAGAAACCATCAACAAAACAACGAGAAAACC
>NW_006381373.1:0-1838 GCF_000327345.1 Myotis davidii
GTTAGTCTATGGGGCTACCATGACCTTTCCGCTAAAAGAAAGCACACGGACTTGAGGAAGGGCTCGGACAACTTGCTTCGTGTGAGATTGCCAAAAGACACACCTGGTTGTTGGAGTTTGAATCTCTTTCTTGAAGGAGAAAAATCCCTTTGCCTCATCTCCCAAGGCCTTCTTTGGAGGCATCCTGAAAACCGAACCTACAACTCCCTCTCACTAGTCTGTCTGCTCACCACTAGCTCATTCACCAGGGCTTTCCGGATAAGCGATAGGAAAGAACTTTTCTAAAGCGAGCACTGTGACCTGACTGTTGCCATGGCTATTATGGATTACTTTTATGCGCTTGCAGTTTAACCATCTGGATTTCTTACTGAAGCTTCTACAATGAATATTTGTTGCAGGAGTGAGAAGCAAAGAGTGGGCAAGAGAGAACATGGTATTTTGGCGAAATGCCGGTACTCTGTCAGGATGATACACACTTCTCCTCTTGGTACCTCCTTCCATCTTTGAGTAAACAGCTTATTGAGTATATTTAAGAGGTGTATTGATAACCACGATGCCGAAGGTGCAGCTGCAATAGATGGGCTTCGCTTTTTTTTTAGGTCTCTGCTCACAAGCGCCTGGCTCCATGCCCTATCTTGCCATGATGGAAATTTAATCAGGCAACACAGTTAATTGCCAGCATTGTTTCCTTTTTCCTGGCAGAAGTCAGAGTCTTGAGTAAATTATGGAGGTTTAAATTTGCTTGATTTCCTGCAGAAAGTGGGGTCAAGAGGTCCCAGACTGTAGACACTCTTTGGTCAGCCAGCAGGGGGTTAGGTCTTAAAGGTATTTCAGAGGTGACTAAATGCCGTTTTCAAATGTCCTTCTCCAGTATGGTTTTTCCTCTGGGGGTTAGTTTGTTGACCTTACCCCAGTGGAGCTGAGTGCCTCTGTGAAGGCATACACCCCAATTAAAGCTGCCTTTCTCCACGCTGTCACTGGGCTCCAGAGGCAAATGGGATTATGTTTGAAGAGGGAAAAAGCAATTGACAGAAGCTTAGTTGCAGATCAGTGTTTCCTATTTCTGACCTTTTGAAATAGAACATAAAGGTAGCAATGTTAAATTTATCAAACAGTACTCAGGAAAAGAAAGTTTCAAAAGCTAATCATGTGACTTAAAAACAACTTCTGTCATACAAGGCTTTGCATGATGTAGCTGTATCCTGCCTGACTGAGTTTCTCTCATTGATGCTCTCCCTCCTGCGTCCTCCCAACTGCGCAACCAGGTGGAATCTTCCCCGGCTTGTACGCATGTCTCAGCACTCGGCACAGTTTGCCTTTCGGCTTCTTTGGCCAGCACTCTCCTGCTGTCCTTGAAGACTTCTCAGGAGTTCCCTCCTCAGAGGTGATTGGGGAGACCTTTATGTCCCCACAGGACTTTAATCCTTGCTTTAGTACTTGTTCTTTTACATTGTAATTTATCTTTTTACCAGCTGTCTTTCCCACTACGTTATGAACATTTTGAAGGGAAGGAATTTGTTCATTTTTGCATCTCTAACGTTATTCTAGGCTTACAGTATGTGCTCAGGAAACGTTGCCTGAATGAATGAGCACCAGAAATAACATTGGCAGGAATGATTGCTGTGAATGGCTAATACCGTTGTTTTAGCAGGCAAGGAGAAGACAAACTGGGGAGAGCTGGACGTTTTCTGTGTTTGGTTTAACTGCCATTCATGGAGGTCTATGTTGAACCCTCTGCTAAGTGTATTTGTGCATAATCTAATTTAATCATTAAAACCCTAGGAGGTAGATGCTACCACACTTCCCATTTTATTTATTTATTTATTTTTTTATTGCTT
>NW_006381374.1:0-1838 GCF_000327345.1 Myotis davidii
ACCTACCTACCTACCTACCTACCTACCTATATCTGTCTGCCTGTCTATATCAGTCTATATAATTTAGTTTCATATATATGCTATACATACATTTATAATTGACTCATATGATATTAAGAATTGACTCACATGATTATGGAGTTAGTCAAATTCCAGGATCTGCAGTTAGCAAGTGGGAAACTCAGAACTGATGGTATAGTTCCAGGCTGAGAGGTGATGTTTTGCTTTGGATCTGAAGGCAGTTCAAGGCAGTCAGGCAAGAGAACTTCCCTCTTATTACAGGTTGGCCAATGTTTTTCTTTTAAATTTAAACCTTTAATTAACTGGCTGAGGGGAATGACATTAGAGAGGGCCATCTGTTTTACTTAGTCTACAGATTCCAATGTTAATCTCATCCAGGAACCTACTCAGAATAATGTTTGACCAAATATCTGGCTACCTCGTGGCCTACTCAGGTTTACACATAAAATTAATCATCACATTCTCTATTATCTGCTTTTCTTCCCGTCCCCCAACTTTATTTTTGTTCTCATTTCTGAAAGTGGATAACCCTCAGAGTTGAAGTCACTCACTGCTATTCTTCCTCTCTAAGTGGAGAGTTCCTTGACACTCTTCATCCCTCACACATCTTCACCTCTATCTCCACCCCTAACTTGCCACCAAGCAAGTAATTCTTAGCCTTATTAAAATCAAACACCTCAAAATTATAACAAATTTCCTACCCTTTAGATGTTCATAATTCTTGCAATGATGTCACCATTGTTCCAGGCACCCAGGCTCAAAAGCATGAGGGCATCATTGAATCCATCTATTTTTTTCATAAAAAAAAACCAAACCAAAACAAAACAAAAACAACTGTTATTGTTTCTTCCTTAGACGTTTTTCTCCCCTTGTTACCTTTCTTCTTTCCCCTCATTCCTCCTGCCTACATGCTAATCCCTGCCACAGCACCTGGCTATTGCTGCTGCTCCTACTCCTGACCAGATTTCATTTAATAAGCACTCCCTCTGTGCTAGGTGCAGTACCGTGCACTTTACCTGTGTTATCTCTCTCATTTGTCCCCCAAAATACTTTAAAGCAGGTATTATTCCGTATTTTACAACTGAGAAACTGAAGGTTAGAGATGTTAAGTGAGTTGTGCAAGGTTTCCTAGCTGGTAGACAGCAGAATAAGAATTAAAACATAGGCATATCTGAGTCAACAGCCTCTTTGGACTTTCTAAAATTTATTCCAACTCATAATATTTGTCAGTTTCTTTACTTGCTCAGAAATTTTCAGTGGCTCCCATTGCACAGAGAAATTAATTCCAATTAAGGCTTTCTTACAGACATATCTCCTCATCCCTTTCTGTTCCACTACATACCTCCAGTGGACTCACTCAGTTTTTTGTACTTCCATTCCTTGGTTCATACTCTCCCTTGAATCGGGTATACTTGTCCCTGCCTATCCCAGCTGATACATTGCAGGGCATCCTTCCATATCCCTTATATGTCTCCAGCCTGAAAAAACCACCTAGAATCTCCACACTTTCATTGCCCCACTCATAGAACTAAACCTTTGTCCCACAACTTCAGTGAGAACGTGGCTCATTGTATTATAATTTAGTCACCAGTCTGTCTTCCTGAGAGTAAATTTTTAGTTCTGACTTGTTGACAAGTTGAGTTTGACAAGGACAGGGCCAGCATCCTACTCATCGCTGAATTACACTTCCAGATCCCCTTCTCTCCCCTTGAGAACTAAATCATTCATTTTTTTGCTGAGGGTGTTTCTGATTGACCACGCTCAGCTGAGTCCCTCTTCTTGAGTTGCCTTTAGCTCAGTGGTTCTCAACCTTCTGG
>NW_006381375.1:0-1839 GCF_000327345.1 Myotis davidii
AAACTGTTCTTTATTCCTCTCTGTGGCAAACCACACTCCTGATTTAACCACGGCCTTCCTAAACTTCAAGTGGGCCACGCAAGCGGCTTTACTGCTGCTTAATGTCCTGCACTGAGCTGGCTGTTCCTGCTGTGCCTACCTAGTGTTTTGTTTTTATTAGAAATTCATCTCACCTCGTCTACTGAGGGGAGAGAAAAGGGAAATTATACCTCAGAGCTCCGGGAGCCCATAAAATGGCAGAGATTCCCGAGGAAGACTGCCCTGAACCGCGAAGCCCTGGCCGCCCGTGCGGTAATGAAATGCATGACTACAGGAGATAATAATAATTGCAGCAATGGCTCGTTACAGCTCCCGGATGATTTGGGGCTGTCACGAGTGCGCTGTCCTCTGACATCCCAGGAGGCGAACGGCATCCGTGACTGCAAAGCCCTGATTGGGGCAGTGAAATATTGCTGGCAAAAATTAAAAGGTCCCCGTGTCAAAATAATTCATGATATGCATATCTTCCATTCTGATGAAATGGCTGATATCCGGATTAGCAAGATAATAAAACTGATCAGGCTACAGTTAAACAATTTAAGTTGGAGAGCTGTTCATTTTGTAGGTGTCACTTGTCAGATCACGGGGTCAAAGCAGAATGAAAGGCTCTCCCCGGTAACCTTCCGAGGATGTGGGTATGGAGTGTTCTTCATGATTTGTCCAAAGTTTTCATCACCGGGCTGCCGACAAGCATTACCGCGGCAGGCTGTATTCTGACATTCAAATCCCCGGAATGACAGGTTATTAGGAGAGCAGAACTGGCTCTACATACATTAAGCGCCATATCTCTGACCTGTAATGTGAACTGATAGTGATATTGTAATTGAGTGAGTCTGGAAAAAAAAAAAAACCCAAGTGGGGGGGGGCTTTATTAAAACATGGAAATAGAAAGAAAAGCATTTATATTTCTGATGATTTGTGGCTTTGTAAAATAAGGTTTGGGTGATGATTTATTTTCCTTTTCTAAGAGGCTGAGAGGTGTACGTCGTGTTTATTTGGCATAACAGTTATTTAACTAAGATAACACAAACTCTCTCGGCCTCCTCTCCACATGCTGAGCAGGCAGCGATCAAAAGAGATTTGTTCTATTAAAGGCAGTGGCTTTACAGTGAGCAAAATGGACCCACGTACAACCCGAGACTGGGACTGCCACTCAGGGTGTTTGCCTGGTCGCTCTGGCTTCACGCCCTGCTGCACCTGGGCCCAGAGCTCTGCCCTCCATGAGCCCAGCCAAGGGGGCAGGGAGGGGTGGCCTCTATTACTGGTGTCAGCAACTCCATTGTGGGGCCGAGTCATGCACTGAATGACTAATTTAATGTGTATTAATAGGGTCTCAGGTGACTCCTTTCAGGCTTCTCATGAAATACCCTCCTCTGAGGGAATAAGGCAGGCAAAGATCACTGAGTTCGAGGGTGGTTGTGGATTCCTCAGACAGCCTGATTTTTTTGTGAACATAAAGAAACTCAGCATTGTGTGTGTGTATGTATGTGTGCATAGGTGCATGGTTGTGTAGTAAAAGTGTGTATGTGAATACACACATATTTGGGAATCTGCTACTGGTTTTGTAGGTTAAGAATTGCCCAGAGAAAGTTCTAGTGTAATGTGCACTGTACCAGGCATTAGGAAACTGAGGTTCTAGGAAGAATTTCAGCAATGACATACAAAGTGACCTTGGGCAAGTTAACCAGTATCCCCATCTGTAAAACGGCAATAGTAGTTGTCATGGTTCTGTGGCAAGGGAGGAATGATCTAATGGGCATAAGAGCCATTATAAACTACTAGAGGCCCAGTGCATGAAAT
>NW_006381376.1:0-1839 GCF_000327345.1 Myotis davidii
TTGGGATCCTGCTGTAGCTCTTTTTCTAACCAGAGTTGTCTTCAACTGAGTTCTGTGGCCAGTCCTGGGTCTTCCATTTTGATGGTAGGAGTTTCTTCTTGCTAAGGGGTTTTTCTTCCTTTGGGATTTAGATAAAAATGGATGCCCACCACATAGGTTCTAAGATCACAGCATTAAATATCCCCACTGTGTTCCAGAAGCACTTGGGGGTAGAAATAATCAGAAGACTTTAACAATTAAATGATACATTTGAAGCTGCATGCAAAAGCATCTGTGGAGATGGAGGTGATGAACTTTAAGTCAAAGCAGTAAAAATTAAAGTGGAAGTGAGAAGTTTGGATGGAGTCAAGGAGATGAGAGGAAAAGGCCAGGCAACAATAAAGACCCCATCCCTAGTGAGGGGCAGAGAAAAGAGGGCAGTGATTTAGAGAGAGAAAGAATGGAAAATGAAGACAGCACCAGGGATGGTTTCAGGAGAAGGAAGTACAAAGGGTATGGCTCCAGCTGTTGAGAGGGTCTGAGCGAAACAAAGCAGTGAGCTGTAGAGTCCGGCAGCTCAAATGAGTCGCAAATGGGTGCTTGTGAGAGGGGTGATTTTTAAAACGCTATCTATGCTTTCTCCTATGTGTTCCTTCTGCACTGTTCTGGAGAGCATTCTGTGCCTTGTGGAAACTGAAGATGGTCACAGCAGAATACAAAGTGGGAGAAGAGGGTATTGATGTGAGAGAGGGTGGGTGAGGGGGCTAGGCCACAAGTGGGGAAGAACAACATTAAAAGAAAAGCAAAGAAGTTTGAAAGTAGCTCCTGAAATCTGAAATAGGATTTCGTAAGAAGACACACTCTTAAAAGTAAGATTTTTTTAAGACAAATTTTCTGCTTCTTCTCAGTACAATTAGTATATATGGAGGCCTAGTAGACTTTCCGTAGAGGTGCATTTGGTTGAAGTCCCTGCAGACAGGAGGAAGGGTCTGGATGGAGCTTGGTGAGAAATCCTGAATCCTTGTGTGACCTGGAGGAGACAGGGAACTCCTGCCTGCTCCTGGGGAGTGGTGCAGGGGATATGAGATATGGCCAGGGGGTGCCGCTGGGTGAAAGGTACTGATCCTGTCACTTGAGACTTTGGGGGACAGTCTGGGTCAGGATTGGATAGATATTATAGCTACGTCTTTGAGGTTGTGCGGGCTGGTGTGAGCCAAGGCCCAGCCTGACAGGCTGAGAGAGAACTACCTATAAAGGGTACCAGGCCCCATCACTGCCACAAAACGTATGGGGACTGCTTTGTAAGTGCAGAAGAACGGCGAAATGGCCAAGACAGTAGAGCAAAGTTCTTTGTAATGATATATTTTTTAAAAACCAGGGGAGATATTTGAACTGATGGGTACTGGTTTTACTAAAATTACTTTTCTAGATTTTTACAGAAATTAGGCTTCAGAGATAAATATCTGAGAATGCAGAAGGCATGATATGTAAGAACCAGCCAGTGCAGTGGAAAACGGGAGTTAATTTAGGAGAAATTCCAGGATGCATCAAAAGAGTGAGACATATCATTTATGTACAATATCAAAGCCCATGACTATTCACAAGGAGACATATTTTTCTCTTTATAACCAGGCAAAGATGCGGTATGCCAGATCACCTAAGGATACAGATGTTGAAAGCTATTGATTCCCCTCCCCACCCCAATCAGCATGCAGAGAAAGTTTCTGGGGGGAAACATATGAGGGTGGGGAGAGAGCTGTTAATCGAGGCCACTCAGGAAACATTTATTGTGGACCCTTCTGTGGATACGTTAACATCCAATCTGAAGGTGGAGAGAGAGGAAGGAGATAAGAGGAAAGC
>NW_006381377.1:0-1839 GCF_000327345.1 Myotis davidii
GAAAAGACTGGAAGAAACCCAAGTGTCAAGCAACAAGATATGAGTTAAAAATTGTTGGTGTATTTATAAAAGTTAAATGCTACATAGCAAGAAAAAGATATGTACCACTGTTACTGGGAACAGCATAGACAAATCTTAAAAACCTTGAGCAAACACAATCTCAAATATTGAGCAAAATCAGCCTTACCTGCATTATTACATTTATGTAAATGTCTAGAAAAGGTTAAAATAATGTAAGGGAAGAAAATCAGTCCGGTAGTTGAATGTGGGGAGTTGGAATAGAAAGGGAAGGAGGAAGAGGATCTTTCTAGTACGAAGGTATGTTTGCTACCTTGATAAGATCTAGAATTTACAGGGGTATGCTGACAAACTGACTTTCAGCAACAAATAGTCCTCATTTGTGGCTTTTTAGATTTTTCTTTTGATATAAATATCCCCATTATGGCTGCTTTTAAACCACAAATGGTTTAATAGATGACTTGCAAAGCTTTTAGAAATTTAATAATTAGTACTTAAATGCTGGTTCCAGCATACCACTGAATATCTGTGTGTGCAATTGTCAAAGCTCATCAAACTATACTCTAATTTCACTGGGTGCAAATTATACTTTAATAAAAAATATGAGAAAATAAGAATTTATCAGCTCTATGGGATAGCCTACCTAAGCATAATCTTCTCTACTGGTCACACTTTTAATTTAGTTTCTCTTTCACATTGTTTTGCATAAAATCTGGAGGATGCTTGCTTTATATTGCTTGTCTGCTTTGTAAGAAAATGGAATGCTATCATATACAGTAAGTCCTCATCTAACATCCTTGATAGGTCCTGCAACATTACATGAAATGACATATAATGAAACTAATTTTTCCACTTGCCAATTGATATAAACAAGACTTAAGTTCCTATGGAATCTCATTAATGTTATAATGAAATGACACTGAATGAAAGAATGTTTTTCAAGGACCTCCTGTACTAGAGTTTGTATTCAAGTTGATTATGTCCAGCTACTAGGATCTGCCTATTTTCATGCTAGTTCAGAGGACCAGGTAATTTGTGATTCTTGTTGATAGAGTCCAGTTGCATAAAGACGGATGGCTCTCTTAGGAATTTGGAATTGGCTACACTCAGAGACCAAAGCACCATTTGTTTGCAGAAGCTCAAGGTTTCCTAAAGTAGATTTTGCTTAATGCATCCACTGAAGACCATTTACAAGCTGAAGTTATAAAAATGACAGTTGGCAGAAGCCCAAAGAGAAACACCATAAGTGTGAGATATATAACAACATTTAGATAATAACAATCACAGGTACCATCTATTGTGCCATTACTTTATGCCAAGTTTTGTTATTTACAACCTCATCCAAACAGATATCCTAATTAGTTAAGGCTAAAATGAGAAAACAGAGGTATTGTAAGTATTAAACAATTAAGGCATTTGCTAGGCGAATGAAACCTTACACAAATATGAAAAACATAAAAGTCTGGAAGATGAGGTTTAGAGGGGATCAGAGAAATCATCACTACCCAGTCAGCCTAAAGGACTGATATGGATGGAAAAATCAAGCTTGCAGATAAGTGTAAGGGGCCAAGCACAAGTGGCCATTGAAGTAAGGCTGCAATGTGGTGGCTCTATGGGAAACTGCTGCCTCTGTGTAGTTGTTGCTATTGTGAGTCCACAGCCAAGTGCCTGATTGTAGGGTGTCTCATTGTTGGCCATCAGGGCCAACTGGTAAAATGAGTTAGCTGTGGCATGAAGGACAGAGAGGGTGAGCTGAAAGTGCCAGGGATTTCCACACTCACCCATCACCAGGTCTGCTCATGGCAGTCTTCAGAAAGTACT
>NW_006381378.1:0-1839 GCF_000327345.1 Myotis davidii
CAAGCAGTGGAATAAGCAATTTGTGATGAATAAGCACTCCCACTACAGACGCAGAAAATTATAAATCAATTAAGACAGCATCCAATGAACTCAATGAAGTTAGAGAATTTTGGTTGATATCTCTGAGAGTGAGGTAAGGAGTAAAACAAATTGATGAACTGAAGAGCTTACTGAGGCTGAATAAAAATAGGCGCAAGTAAAATGCTATCAAATGATGAATGACACCAATGAAACAGTCCCAAAGGGAGGCTCCATTGACAGAGACCACTCTCCTGGGCTTTAAGCAGAACCATCCCGCTGAATAAAAGGAAACACCAACATGGCAATCATTAGTTGAAAATAAAACGTTATATTTATAGTTTCTAAGCTATTCATGCTCTTTAGTGATGTTCACTGCCTGGTATTAAATAATAAATCCACAAATTCTATTTACAAAGTGACAAAATTATCCATCTGTGTTTATATTTTAAAAAGTTGATGGAGAAGCAATTTTATTATCTCATAAGTATTGCAATTAAGCTTTAAATCATAGTGTGTGTTTTTAAAAATAGGCACATAAGCAAATATTGCCAATAGTTCAATTTAATTAACCCAAATTAAATTTTAGCATGTCACTAAATGTAATCACACTACATTTTTCATGGGGTTACACTTTATAATCCATTAAATGTTATTTTTTGTTGAGGGCATTTCATCCTCAGTAAATAAGCTGATATTTATTTATGGTTATTTTATAAGTTATTAAACAACTACTAAATCTTTTCTAACATAATTTATTTGGACGAGTTTAAAAACAATTTTTAGAGTGATATATCTTCAATGGCAGAAACATTATATAAAGAAATCTTTATGTTATTAGGTACAATCAATTTTGTTTCTGGAATAATTGTATCATATAAACACTTGAGAATCATGAAGCTTTCCCAAATCTAATTTAACCTTACAGATATTAGGCTTTTTATTGCTGCTCCCTACCACCTCTCCCCAAGGAGTAGGTATGTGCGTATATAGGCCAGCAGAGATTAAATAGTTTAAAATTATTTTAACTCCCTGAATTAAATTATTTTTGTATTTTTAGACTGGAGCAAGCAATATTTCATTTTAAAAATTTACAGCACAGTCATCAATTTTCTACAAGTTGACAATAAGTTTAGTTGTCACTTGTTTACTATCCATATAATATAAAGCATTGTATCATTCCTGAGAAAATTAAGAACACTTAAATTTTAAGATTGGGGTCAGGGAGGAAATTTTTCTGACCATAAATATGTTACCAAATCAACCATAATGCTTGATTTGATGATTCTTTTAAGCTAAGCCTCTGAAAATTTTACTTAAAATGCAAATGTCTTTAGGTAAAATGACACTAGACTTAACAGTAGTAACAATATCCTTGTTGAACAACCCTATACTAGCACCTTGCAAATGAAAATATCACTACCTACATTTAATGGACTAAAAAAGGGCCTCATTTTATACAAAACTTAAGAAATAAGGCTTCATTCAATATGACATCTTCCCAATAGGTTACACGGGCTCCTACTATTTAATGGCATCAAGTAACTCTATGTATTAGCATTAGTTGCAAATAACTCCCTATTCAAATAGATTCAATTCAGTTCAGTTAATTTCATATTTATAAAGGTTATCAAAGATATTTTTAAATGTAATAAAATGAATATAAAAGTACAATGAAGCATAGAGAAGGAAGTAATTAACTTGGTTTGAGAGTAGGGTTAAGAAAGTCTTTAAAGTTCACTTTTAGAGAGTTAATTAACTATGTCTTGCATAGTTTATGTGTATATATATGTGGCACCCATTTAATTCACCACACTTTTT
>NW_006381379.1:0-1839 GCF_000327345.1 Myotis davidii
TAAGACATCTTAAATCACTTATTCCAATTAAAACTTTAGTACTGATGTCATCAAAATCTACAACTAGGAATTTGTCAGGTTAGTAGAGGAGAGGTCGTCAAGACACAAATAAAAGCAGTGGTAAGAAAGAGATCTGCAAATTCATTCATTCCCCAGCTAGAACACTAAACCTCCAGCTAGATCAGTAATCTGAATTTGACTTGGCCTCTCTGAGATTTTGATTGTACCTTAGATAAAGGGGAGAAAGAAGAGGTTGGCAAGCAAAACCAAACAAGGTTAAAGAAAAAATTAAGGTTTGGAACATGATATAAAGTATTTAAAGCATAGCAATAGGTGATGTTTCTGAAAGTAGCCAGAGAATCATTATATTCTAAAATCTTTGGAATTTACTTTCTGACCTCTTTTAACACCACGAAAGCAAGGTGCCCTGTAAGATCTCAGCAAGGTAATAACAAGGTAATACTAAAGAGGTAGCAACTGAAAGCTTAAGAGAGCTCAGAATGGCAGTTTATGAATAATTATGAATGAGATTAAAATTCTGAGTAAGAGCAGAAACAGGGAAGTTAGAGTCACCCAGGGGAGTTTCCCCTAGCTCACAGAGAAGCATCTTTGTTTTTATATTCCTCTCAAGGGAGTTGAATAAAAGCTGATTTCCTTTAGGAGTTGTCCAAACAGAAGGGAGGATAGGGAAGAACCATTATACCTTTGGGTTCTGGATTGTTGGTTTTATCCTCTGTGGGGACCATGATTAAGGAGTAGAAAGAAAGAGGAAAAGGCAAGGGAGTTACATTCAATGAGTCAATGTGAGAGCTCTCCCATCAGAAATACCAATCACAAAGGCTCTGTTTCCGCTAAATGGTTTTTATGAAGAGGATGCCTTAACAAATGAAGCTTGGGTTGTATCAAACAGAACAATCTGGAATCGGAAGCAATGTACAAACTTGAGGACTTTAGAGGAGTAGGGAAGGCCTTTTAAAAGATCTATGTGTCCCTCCCCTGTGCTTCTCATTCCTTTCCACCCTCAGGAAAAAATATCTCATGACATATCTTGTCACATATAATTAACAACATCCCTATAAAGCAATTGACCATCTAAGCTTTCCGATTAATTTAAATCTCATTCTTAACATAAACTCCTTCCTCTAACTCAGAGTTTATCAACTGTAACACTATTGTCATTATGGGCCAGATAATTCTTTGCTTCAGGGACAGTCCTGTATATTATAAAATTTTAGCAACATTCCTGACCTCTACCCACTAGGTACCAATACCCCCACCCCCAATTATTACAACCAATAATGTCTCCAGGCAGATATTGCCAAATTTCTCCTGGGGATGGAGGGTGGTGTGCAGACTGTCCCTGATCAAGCGCCACTACTTTAATCTATGCCCACAGTGTTGATTATGGCAAGTTTTTGGCAATCTCTAAGTGCTTAGGAACATTACACATTACAGAAAAGGGTTTTGCAGTCAAATATTATGTTTATTCCAAGATGTCTCATGAATTAGTAGACTAGACAGACTTCATTGCTACAAATATTTGTTGAGCACCTTGTATATAGTAGATTCTCTGAGATAGCTTATGGATATACATTTTTTTAAAGATACAGTTTCTGCCCTCTAAAAAATATTTATTAGTAAGACTGACAATATTTAAAAGATACCATAAACTGTTAAGGTATAAGCTCGGTGCTTCATTTGGAGTAACATGAGATAGTCAAAAGAATCAGAGAAAGACAGTCAGACAGATAAAATAACAGTGAAGTCGTTCTATTATTGCAGATTTGCTTTAAAGGCTTAAGAATCTATGCTAAGGAAATAAGCCAGTCAGAGAAAGAC
>NW_006381380.1:0-1840 GCF_000327345.1 Myotis davidii
GTTATGCTTATATCCATGCATACAAGTCCTTTGTTTGATCTCTTAACAACCCCCCATCCTCCCCTGCCTTCCCTATATATACATATAATCTCCATCTGCATATAAGCCTTTCTGTGCAACTATGCTGTATGCACAAATGAGCTATCACAAGAATTCACACTATTTCCTGTGCTACGATATATTTTAATAATTGGATTTATGATTCTGTGAACTAAAAATCAAATTTCCATTGAAATATGTATTTAGGACTCAATTTTCAAAATATATTGACTTCTACTCTGTCCTTTTCCTATTTGACAATATGAATTCTACTCTGTCCTTTTCCTATTTGACAATACAAAATAAAAGTAAGACATATTTTAATGAATTACTCTCTGCAGAAATATAAGCACAAATAAAAACAAGACTGGGTGGCTTTTCTTCAAGTTACTGCAGCATAATGTATGGTTACTTGAAAAGAAAGAAGAAAATCACCGTAAATCCTAGTCCATATAATACCTGCTTTACTTTTAGATGATGCATTTCTTCCTTATGGGAATGATCTCACAAGCTTTACTTCCACATTTTTAACCTATTAAATTGCCATTAGGTTTTCCCACTTCCTAAAGACAGTTGGAATTCTAGCATTATTGTCCCAATTACCAAGCTATTCACAATCTGTGTAGTGCATCTAATCAGAAAAACATATGTAATAGAATAATGATAATTAGAAAAAAAAAACACTGTCATGCTTTATACACGTTGTAGCTAATGTAACATCAGAATACTCTTACAATCAATTGCGCACGTCACAGCATACAATAAAGGCCAGGGTTGTAATAACCATGTACTCTACATGCTCATCCCTCTCATTTACCTGGATGATTACCTGAGTTTCTCAGACTAATGGAAAATAGGACAGGACCAATTCAATGCACACCAGGTTCATTCAGTAACTTCATATGCAAGTAATTGCTTTACTTTATCAATGTGTGTACACCATGCATATACCATCTGATCACTATTTTACAACAGATGGAACTCATTATATTTTATTCTATGTTTACATTACATATTAGTCTCTCTTATTGGTAAGTTGAATTTATCTCTTTGGATTTCCATTTCTTAATTTTATCACCTGATCATGCAGTTGATGAATCTCACAGCTCTCTCCTATCCCCTCATCATTTGTACATGTACAAATCCATTTCTAAAGTCCTAATCATTTTATCGTTATTTATCAAACAGGAAGCTCTGCTTTAAGAAACAGAGAAAACACATCCGGGGTGGTTTTGGGCTAAATGAAATAAAAAAGTAGAGAATTATTTTGCTTTGTTTCAGCAGCTCAATGTGTGTGACACCGAGGGCCAATTTTCTTGTCATCTGCCTCCTCTGCCTTCCGTAGTGTAGCTTGTTTTAAACTCCCTCTCCTTCCTATTGGCTAACTAGTTTCATTTAGGCTTCACATCAACACACACAAAATGCTGAACAAGAAGTACGAGCGGAGCAGGTCTTGAAATCGTATTGCTCGAAACACTTAAATTGAATTAGCGATGGGCTTCAACTAATCAGGGCTTGCCCCCACACCTGAGGTCAGTTCACATCTGGGCATTATTGAAAGGAGTGGAAACCCAAGGAAAATATCTGGATACTTTGAGGTGCATGTGGAAAGGAGAAGCGGATGCTAGATTTTTACCACACATACAATGAAATAGGTAAAGCTGAGGATAACTTTAGTATTTCTCTCCCCAGAATACTGCTCATTTTAAAGTTTCCACAATTGTGCAGTGTATGTCCAAAGTAGTTCCGTCAATTTATCACATTAAGGACAAAGGGGAGGGGGGAGGTTAGAGAGCAACCA
>NW_006381381.1:0-1839 GCF_000327345.1 Myotis davidii
GCGGATGCTCTATCCACTGAGCCAAGCTGGCCAAGGCTCCATGTTACTCTTTATCCTGTTCATGCTCTCCTTATCTTCCAGAAAATATTAAGTATACTTATACTTGCTGTCTTAGTGTCCTCATTTCTTCAATCCTATCATCTGTGCCTTTCTTATCAGTTTTGGAAGAATTTTCTCCTGAGTAAAGGTTATTATTTTCCTACTTTGCATCCTAGTAGCTACTGCTGGACACTAACTTCTACATTGTAGGGTGTGGGACTTTTAAGGGGAGGGTATTCCTTTAAATACTTTTGTGCTTTGTTCTTGGTTACTTGGAAACATTGGATCTTTTCGGGGTTTGCTTTTAAGCTTTGTTAGGTTTGGACCTGAGCAGCCTACAGTCCACGGCTAATTCAGCTCTACCACTGAGGTGACTACATTCTAAGAATCTATCCATGTCTGTATTAATTACCATGAAGTTTCTCCACTCTGGCTGGTGGGAACATGACCTATTCTCATACATGTGAGCTCCACACACCGTTCTGCCTGTTCATTATGGTGCTTCTATCCCCAGTCTCGGGGAGTTTCCTCACCAATGTGCTCAAGGCTGGAGAACTCTTGGTAGGTCTCCAGAGTTCTATGTAGCTCTCTCCTCTCTCGTACTCTGTCCTGTGAGTTCTAGTCACGTTGAACTCCCCAAATCCTCACCTCAACTCACAGAGACCACTGAGCTTGTATGAGTTCCCCTTCACTGTGGTGAGGCCTTGCAGTAAGTTGGGGCAATCATGGGGCTCACCTCATTTGAGAGATCAATATCTAGCACTGCTTAGCATCCAATGTCTCAAAACTACTGTTTCCCATAGTCTGTCAGATTTTCATTATTGTTTAAGACTTTAGGGGAAGTCTGGACCCTGTTATTCCAAGATGGCAGGAAGTGGATGTGGAGAATGGAATATTTACATTGTTTCAAAGTACCCCTCCACAAAATATTTACCGATTACAAAGAGAAAAACCTAGAGAAGCCTGGCAAACATCATTTTAACAAAAGGACCAAAATAAACATCATTAGAAATGGGACACATTGGAATTGTGAACCATTTTATAATGAAGGTCCTTACTGGTTACACGGGGAAGATCACAGCATTTACTTTTGTGATATTCCTGCCAAAGATGTACCACCTGAATCTAATCACGAGGAAACATCAAACTCAAACTGAAAGACATTCTACAACACCACTGGCCTGTGAACTGTATAAACATTTTGGCAAGTAATTCGAGAACAACTATGAAAGATGTTTATACCTTGTGACTCAGCAATTTAACTCATAAATATATATTCTAGAAAAACACATACATGTGTACAAGAAGAGACCTACTGGAATGTCCATATGGTATTATTACAGCAAAATGTTAAAATCAACTTAAATACCCACCAAGAAGAGAATGAAATGTATAGCGATGAAAAAAGAATGAACTAGAGCTGCACATAGCAACATGGATAAACCTCATCAACAATGATGAGTAAAAATAATCTATTACAGATATGCATGGGAATTACAACAGTAAATTTACAGGGCAGGTGAGAGGAGAGAATACAATGTAGGAAGAATATACCAGCAGTTTCAACTGTCTTTGTAATGTTTTATTTCCTAGGATAGATGGTGGGCATGGATTTTCATTATGTTATTTCCTTTCCTTTATGTCTGAAACTTTTTTACTAAAAAATGTTAATAATCTAAGTTGAAAAAATTCCATCCAAATTCGTTAAAATATAAACATTGCTAAAACATGTTTTCTGAAAAAATGTATTTATAAGGAAACTCTATGCAGGCAATCCTATATAATAAAAGCCTAATATGC
>NW_006381382.1:0-1840 GCF_000327345.1 Myotis davidii
TTATCCCATTTCAAAACAGAAACAAAAATAATCTCTAAAGTAAATAAATGAGTACCCCCAAAAGGAGGGACTGGGA
This sequence comes from Myotis davidii, assembly GCF_000327345.1. Classification (NCBI taxonomy): domain Eukaryota; kingdom Metazoa; phylum Chordata; class Mammalia; order Chiroptera; family Vespertilionidae; genus Myotis; species Myotis davidii. The sequence goes on from NW_006381382.1 coordinate 77, forward strand.
CATTAGTCTTAGAATCGTATTTTATACTAACCCAGAACAGCAAATGACCTTTGGTTCTAAGTGGTGCAAAGTCCAAACAGCAGAGACAGAGGAGAGAATCTTAATAGAAAATGGTGACTCAAGATCCCAGTAACGAGAGAGGAAGGATGCCATGGTTAGAGATAACCAACCTGAGAATCTGCTCTCTTTGCCTCTGTTATCACCACCACCCAGCTACACAGTCCGAGAGTGAGAGGAAAAGTCCAAGGGCACAGTGAGGAATGAGCTCCTTAGGCAGTAAGCCACTTGTAGATGCCAGTTTCTCCTAGCATCTTATGTGAGTTGGTATTAAGGACTATTGTCTTTAGTTAAACAAAGGGCTGCCAGTGCACATGGGTGGATTAATAGCCCAATAGTGAATATGATTATAGTTCTAGAAGTTAAGTTCCAGAAACAGAGTTCTAGGGGAAAAAAATTGCATCAATAGTGTCAAAAAGCTGCTAGATGCATAAATTGTTTTCTTACCTTATCACTTGAGATTAAAGACTACTTCTTGTTAGTATTTGTATTTCACTCAATTCTCAACCCAGTGCCTTGCAGAGAGGAGCTTGTTCGAATGTGCTATATTGGACCACACGTTACTCAAACCTAGATGGATATTTGCTCTGTTCGGCCTTGATTTGAAATCCATTATTATCCCTGTTTTATACATGAGTAATCACACAGAGTGATTAAGCAGCTTGCATAAAGTCAAATAACTAATCAGTTACAGATATAAGACAAGAACCCAGGTCTTTGGCCATTAACCCATGTCTCTATTACACCACCCTGTTTACCACTGGGGGTGCCTTGAGTTTGGGTTCAAAGGATCAGCATTAAGTCATGAAACTATTAAGCAAACGTTGCCATTAATCATTTTAAGTAACTACAAGTCTTCTGCATAGAACTAACATTTTACTAAGATGAATGTCAAGGATTAAACTGTTTAAAATGCAGAATTAGACACTGGGCTTTGCCTTTGATTGTGTCAACATACAGGCCTTCTTTAAGAAAAATATTTTTACTTCTTCACCATTAATACAACAATTAATACAGCTTTTCTTTTCCTATGATGTAGTCAGGCAGGGTAATCTATAGCAAGATATTTTACATACATTAAACTCTCAGCTGGGTGAATTAATAGCCAAGCCCACCTACTTTTGTGGTTAATTATGCTTGTTTTGTGAGAGGCTGTTCTTATTTAATGTTTTTCTAACAGCTCTGGGAAGTAATGACTTCTGATGTACAGTATGTTGAACATAAAGAACCTTCCCCTTTCTTGTTCAACATATAATTGCTGCATTTGTGCATGCTGTGTAAGTTGAAAGTAACAATAAAAAGTTAATGAAGAAAATAAGTACTAGTTGTAATGAACTAGTAATATTGTTAGATTTGTCTGTGGAATCTAAGCTATCTTTACCTTCAAAAGCATACTCTAAATCCAATCTTCAGCATAATCGTTTTAAATAAGCACTCCCCATGTTCCAGGTTCTTGTAGTACAAAAAGATACATTTTTAAAATAGACTTTCATTGCTTTCTAAGCATGAAACATAACTTTCTTTTAATTTTGACATTAATTTTAATTATACAAAATAATGTGAATAGATTCTCTTTATTTAAAAACCTGAAATATTACCAATAGAATTCTCTTTGACTGTTTCCCTATACCTACCTATTCCCAAACATCCCTCTTCCCCATGTCCTCCAATCACTGTTATTATCAGGTAGATGAGGTTTCTTCTATT
>NW_006381383.1:0-1841 GCF_000327345.1 Myotis davidii
TTCTTTATTACAGGACTTACCATGCTATGGTATATTTTAAGAATTTGTTTGCTTTTCGTCTACCTTTACCAAACTGAGAGTAGTAGCCTTATGCTTTTATACCCCCTATGTCAACAAAATGTTCTCAGTATCAAGGAGTAAACATCTGTTGAATGGATAAATGTATGAATGAACTTATTTTTTCAGGTCATTTTCCTCTATGGCTAAAAGTATAACAAGTTGAGAAGGGAATCTCCCTTCATCTCATTCTGGCCAGATATCTGTATACCATACCAAGATTTAATTTAATAACTTTTTTTCAAAAAAGTGTTAAAAATTTATTTAACCACCAGATTGAGCAATTTTGAGCAGATTTTTCTTACAATATTATGTAAGCAGCATTTTCCAGAGGTAAGGACGCAGACTATCTCAAGGTAAAGCCTTCTCTGCCAGTTGGACACATGAAATATCCTTCTGCATCTCAGTCTTCTCATCTGGTAAATGGGGAAAACAATATTGATGCATATGGGTGTGGCACAAAATAAAAGTTCAATAAATGTCGGTTATTATCCCGTTGCCTTGTTCAGAGATATTAAGCACAACAGTAATAAGTGTTAAACACACTCTCAGACTAGACACTCACCCAGTCCCTCCAGTGAATATACACATGCACCCACAGATAGAAGCACCTTAAGGGCAGGGGCTCTGTCTACTTTTATTTTCACTGTTGCAGCCCCAGTGCCTGGCATATAGTAAGTGCTCAATATTTGTTGATTTATTTCAAAATTCCCCATCCATTCCTGCCATGTACAGATTTGAATACACATTGTGGTTCAGACCACACTTTTGAAAGCATACTCAGGGCGGCTATTGTCAAAAGCAGGATATGGGGAAACCATTAACATAGCTGATATTGCAGGAAAAGTTGAGAAAGAGACACAGGAGGAAATTCAAGTTCAATAGGGATCAAAAATCTATAGGTAACTTAATGAGAAATGATCCACAAATGCAGGATTTACACACAAGTACAAAATGTTCTAGTGAACTTCCGAAAGTAAAAGAGATTTATTTAAAAACAAATAAGTAACAACTTTGGCATATTCAAACATAGAATAAAAAACTTTTAAAAATTAAATCAATTCTATCCTCAGAATTTTTTCAATTGCAAGTGACTACAATGGGGTGTACTAGCATAAGAAAGAAATTTCGTGGGCTCATAAATTTCAAATGTGGAGGTTTGTCTTGGGGATCTATAAACTGTCATCAGATAGGTTCATCAATCTATCTGCCCATTCATTTCTCTGGCTCCTGATCTATCTAACTTTTGATTATCTCTTACTGCAGGCAAGTTTTCAACAGTTGGCAGAGGGGGGTATAAAAGCACAAGGCTCCTAAAAATCTAGGCATACATCATCTCAGTTCATTGGCTAGTTGTGGAATTTCTTTTTCCTCTTGGGACTATACCAGGTGGGAAGGGATACGGGGTAACCCAAGCAATATCTATCCACCACATCCAAAAAGGAAAAACCATTTTGAATTCTACTACTACAGCACACAAACCACTTTCCATCCTCGCATCTCCTTCCAGTGCTAGTGAATAACTTTTACATAGTGTTCCGGCACATACCTTTTCATTTGGTATTTCTCATAAGCATTTTACCTGTTGCTACATAGACTTTATAAGGATTGGTTTTAAGTGTCTACATAACATTTAATTAAGTCATTAGTCATTATGCAATAATCTACTTATAATTTCCCTAGTGATTAATATTTATGCAATTTCCAGATGTTGCTATAATTTAAAAATATAGTAATTACTCTTTTTACCTATAGCATGTCACTTTTTAAAAAAGGATTTCCTT
>NW_006381384.1:0-1841 GCF_000327345.1 Myotis davidii
CCCCCGAAAACAAACAGACAAGTTAAGCGGAGAATAGTGTAATAAAAACAACAGGCACAGCTATGCTCATTGTGTTAAAGGGTGAAGTTCCAGTTACTGAATCTTATTTACAAGCTTTCCTCTGAAGCATTATTCTTAGTGTTGAATTATTCTTTATAAGCCCCTTAACTATTTTCATATTTTACTTCCTATACCAAGTATTTCTTAAAAATATATTTCCATACTTTGGTTCTTATCGTAATTTTTATCACTTTATCTAGTTTGTACTGCTGTGTATGCTCAACTTGCCTCTTCCCATCCCCAAGAAGCATCTTCTGGCCCCAGGGAATATAATATGTCCAGCCCTCAGCATGTTACTCAATTCATATTATTTTCTCTTTTCCACCCCTAATATGAACTACTGTTCTCTTCATTCCTCTTGCGCTTTATAGAATTCAATGATTATTAAAGGGAGTTGGGAAGTGGGGTTGTTTTCACATACAATCAGTAGTTCTGTACTCTTGCTGTCAGTACTAAGTCATGGGAGCCACTGGCCATATTGATCTGAATGACCAGGTGCAGGAGTCACTTGACTTGGAGAACTTTGCAAATGGTATCTACTAGCAGGCAGGTACTCAAGAAAAAGGGTTCCAGACATGTAAGAATGGGAAAGACCAGTGGTTGTCACTAAGTACTGAGTATAGCTTTCTGTGGCATCAGAAAGGGACAGGCAGGAAACACAGAATTGACCAGGAGATCCCAAACAAATGAGGGAAAGCACACAGTATGAATTGGCATAAACAAACCAGTTGGCAAAAACCCTGAACCTGAAGACAATGTCAAGAAAAAGATAGCATCTTCCTACCAAGAGTTTCAGAGTTAGTGAAGCATAGAGGAGGGACAGTAAGAGATGGGATCCCAGAGAATAGACTTTTAAACAAATATATAGGCACATGGGTATGATCTAAGGTTAGAAATATATGCCTCATTGCCTTGCTCAGAGCTGAAAGAGGACTGTCCCATCAGATACGTGAGGTGACCACCACCTGGGCCTCACATGTATCAGGGTTTGTTTGAGCTTCAACCTCTTTGTTGACCTTCAGGACAGATGCACAAGAATAAGGGGACTCTCTATATGAACATGTTCCAGCCTTGCAAACCTCCTCTAATTTGCCTGACATACAATGTATTTTTAGCTATTTTGTCGTAGGAAGATTGCTTCTGGGGCCCTTTAAACTACGAAATTTGTTGAACCAAATGTCAGATATTTATTTAGAATCAACAAAAGTGATGATGTCCGGGGTAAGGGATAACATAGTTAAGGCCTCACTTGTCTGAAAGAGCAGTTATGCCACCTGCACTCTGGTGATTGTGGGCCACTGGCTGGTTCGGCTAATTAGTGCTCAGCAACCCCCGGTCATGCTCTGCTTGTGCTGGGCCATGCGTTTTCTGCAGCCCACAGGCCTCTCTAACAAGGCTGTAAAGGAAGTTTATGTGGCACTTCATATGCTACATAGGACAATTGAAAAGCAAAATTATCCTCTCATAATAAAACGATGATGCTCTGCCCATCCCCCAAATGTCCACAAGCAGCACACAGTGCACAAGGACAGATCCTTAGCATCAGGCTGGACAAAAAGTCACAGATGGGTCATTTTGGAAAAAGGCAGATTTTTGCTTTTTAAGTTGTGTTAGGAAGTGGTTTTCCTGCTGGATGGGAATGTGGTGAGCTTAATAATTGTGGAGAAAGTGAGACAGTACCTAGCTCTGGTCAGAGCACCTGTGTATGGCATAGAGCTGTGGTTTTCAAAGGTGTGCTTAAGCATTACCTGGAGCCCTGGCCCGTGTGGCTCAGTTGGTTG
>NW_006381385.1:0-1841 GCF_000327345.1 Myotis davidii
AATTTTTGTGCACCGGGCCTCTAGTAAACAATAATAAACTTGGGATTTCCACAGGGTCTTTAGAAGTCTGATTGTGTCAGGCAATTCTATAACAGAGGCTAGGCAGTAATGAGTTTCTCCCTTTTTTATTTTTTATTTTTTAGTAATAAAAGGACAACAGCAGATTTTAAAGTGTCATAATGTTATATGAAAATGCATTTGGAAAAAAGTAATAGCATTACATAAGTGGTAAGCCAAGTTTATTTCTGTATGCTCATTTTATAACAAATTTGCACAGTGTTAAAGAGATCACAGAAGTTAAGGAGAACTACAAACATAATTAAAATGCAGCTATCATTTCCCTAATATACAGGGGGTATAATTGACCTCAGGTGAAGAGAAAGTCTGTAATTATACGTATGACATTTATTTGGTCAAAATATTAATGGCTGTCCCTATTTCTCATGTATAAATAGGTACCAAGGTTCATATTAGTAAGTGTGAGTGGTTACTGAAAAGGTCATTTCAAATCACATTTAACTTCAAAGAAAGGGATTTGCTTACCAAGGACTTGGCTAAATCATATAGCAGGATAATAGTTTCAGAAAATTTAGATATTCATTTATCCAGTTTTAATTTTTTTCTCAGTGACTGGAGCATTTTTGAATGGTGCATAGTCCTCCAAAAGTGAAGGATTCATCTCATTGGGATAAATAAAGTCTTATGCAATACTCTTTGCTTTGGTAAATAAACTTTTCTTTGGAAATTAAAAACAAAACAAAACAAAAAAAACTGGGCCAAGTCAGCAAATAGAATTAGTTTTAGAGCTCACCTCGCCTTTAAAACACTGCAAAAAGTAATTGAATTCAATATATTGGAAACAACAAGCATTATAAGGGAGTTTGAGATTTCTAAGACCTGTTTAAGTACTTGTGATAATTAGGAAGGGTGTCTAAGTAAAATTCTGAGGTAAACTGTTGTTGTCCAAGTGTGGAGTTGATTTCCCTGGGAAAGGTACACGGTTATTGATAACCACTATCTGGAAGATCACTAAGGAGAGCAGAACACAAATCAATGACTGTAAAAGATACAGCCATAGTAGCACTGAAGATAAAATAGTAATTATGTTCAGAACTATGGGAAGCAGGGAAATATTTTATTTGTGGCCTTGAAGTTATGCATACATCTCCATCCTTGTCCATTGGTTTTCGTGACTGGTAGGATTAGCTTGTTACAAGAGCTGGGGAGTACCTTCTCCATTAGCTATAGTTTTACTTCTAGTTTCAGAGCATAATGCGTATCTCTATAGGGTGGATTAATCAGAACTTGATGAGAATTCCACAAATTCTACACATATAAGTAGAAATTAGTAACAATCTAGTACCTGCTGAAGATCTTCAATTTGGGGTAGATTTGGACATAAAAGATACTGGTAAGTCAATGTCCAAATCATCTATGATTAGATTATGAATTATTGGGTCCATGGGGCTCTGCAGGAAGACATCTTAGGAAACTACATAATAAGGTATTTTACTTGCATAGAGATTTGTGTATAACAAACAGCTTTCATTTAAAGGAAGTCCTCATTTATATACTGTGGTAATCAATTTCAATTTAGCAACTTACCACTGAATGCAGAATGGGGAAGAGATATGAACATTCAGCTCCCATAATAAAGTGCAAGTAGATTCCAGCACACCCTGTCTGCCATGCTAGTGAGGTCACAAAAGAAGAAGGAACAATCCTTGTTTAAAAGTTGAGGGTGAGAATTATAAAATAAAACATCAGGATTGCCAAGATTATAGTTAACTGTAACATGGGCAGTTGGGTAAAATTATGTGATGATTCAAGGTTATTTTTTT
>NW_006381386.1:0-1841 GCF_000327345.1 Myotis davidii
AAAAAAAAAAAGAAAAAACTAATTCTGAACTTTACTCCCTAGAGATTCTGACTCTTAAGATCTTCTAACTCAGAGGGCTGCATTTTTTAACAAGCTCTCTTGGTGGTTCTGATACAGGAGATGGCCTATATATTAAACTAGAAACATCATGGGGTTTCAATTATTCTTCTCAATATAATTATTAGCTTTTGTTCTGTTACAGGTAAAAGTCTAGTAAAAACACAGAAATGGGATAAAGGCAGAATAGCTTTCATCTTTGCAGTGATTGGGGCCACTGAGAGTATTTCAGGAATAAAACGGTAAGAAGACCAAGATTAAATCAAAAGACCCATTCCCTAAGCAAAGAATCGCAACCAATACACTATCTAGCTAATGCAAAGGCTATTGTCCAGACCTAGGATGTGCACTTTTCATCCAGATACTTTCCATAAAAATGAGAGGCATATGAATAGCCAAGACATTGAATAAATAAAAATGAAGGACATCAATAGTCAGAGGGAGCAGATCTAGAGAAATTCTCAGGTTTCATAATGAGCAATTATATGTGTAGTGGTTTTATTAAATTCCCATGTAACCAGGAGGAGAATTAATAGAAAATTCCTGAACTTTTTCTCTGAGCTCTAGAACCACATTTCCAGCAGCCAATTAAACAATGACACCTGATCATCCCATAGGCATCATGAACTCACATTTTTCAAATCTGAATTCATTACCTGCCCTGCTAATCAGATACCTACTCTTTTAAGCTCTGCCTCTTTTGAAAATATCACTCTCCACCCATTTGCCCCAACAAAACACTTGATTATCCTACATTCCTCTTTTGGTTACTCAACATCATCTTCTGACTTCACCATAACCAGTCTGATATGGGTAATGCTATGCAACAAATAAACAATTGATTCTGCCTTCTCCATCCCAATGACACTGCGTTACTTGCTACTTGCTCTCTGAAGTCCACCTCCCTTTGCACATATGGTCCTACCTATGTAGGGAACTTTTTTCCTAATTAACCTTCTAGGTAACTTTTCCAGAAGACCAACCTCAAGCACTACCTTCTCTGTTATGTATCCAAGATCTCACCATATAATTTTATTATAGCAGCTAAACTTTATTAAATCAGAGCTACTTATCTGTCTTTCTACCTTTTGGACCAAAAGAAACAGACAGCACATTGCAGGGGCTCAGCTGGCATTCACCTCTGTGTAACAGGTATTTCTCTAAGCAATATTAGCCTGGGGCTATGTGCAAGGGTCCCATAATCACAAATCTGACTATGTAACTAGATTTCCCTGAACTTCAGACCTTGTCCAGGGTCCCTTTTATTGCTTTAGCATATGTTCATGATCTCTGAAGCAGTGTACAACAGGCAGACAATTTATATTTTATATTCAGCTTCTTGGCCTACCCAGCCACTGAGATACTGCCCAACCATGATAATAACATTGTGTTTTCAGTGCTTCTGATGCTGCCCAGAAATGCCACATCTGTTGGTCTGCTACCCTGTGTCAATGCTTCTTCAGCACTATTCACCAAAGCAGACTTCTGTTATCTTGCCCAGAACCTTGACTACTCTTCTGGTAACGAAACCCCTTTCCAACTCAGAACCCCTTCCTCATGGTGATTTAGATTTGCTCATCAAGATTCTCTAATCTCACTTAATCCTCAGGAAGTGCTTCAGGAATGAATATGTAAATCATGCCAAACACATCAGGGCCCTTACTGGGCGTATTCTAAACTAGAAGGCTGGGATACTGGGGCTGACCACCATTTTGCCTGCCACATGGGAACAGCGCGCTTGCAAAATCAAGTCACGCAGATCAGAGGAGCTTAGAGAATGAGCT
>NW_006381387.1:0-1841 GCF_000327345.1 Myotis davidii
CTTAGCCAGTTTTAAAGTGCATGATGGTAAAAACAAACTAAAAACCCAAACTCAGCATTTGTTCTCAAACATAGCGAACTGAAAGTGCTCTTATGATACACTGTGGAGTCTCTCCTTGTTTATACCTGGCTCTGTCATTGTGCCCTGATATAATTATTTAATGTTCATTCTCTAGTTTCCACCTGAAGAAAACAGAGTGATCTCTCCATGAGTATGAAGGCAAAATGAATAGCTGAAGTAGTACAACCCTCTTCCTAATTATTAGAGACACTGGTTTATAGTCTACCCCAATCATTAACTTTTATCTCCATAGAAATGTCTACCTGATTTCTAGCACCATATTGAGCCTAACTGCGATAGGAGCTCACTCGCTACACCACTCCCAAAATGAAACACAACCATTTAACTGAACTGACCTATTTTCAGGACTGAGATGAGATACTGGTTCAATGAGAAATATAGAAATCTATCAAGTCTGCTCCTGGACTGTGAAACTTCTTGGGAGAAGTTTCAAAGGCAAGAATGACAGGGAGTAGAATATGCCACCACCAAATATGCCACTTCGGCATAAGAATTATTTTGAGCTAAAGACAATTGAGTAGAAGCAGATACAAGGAAAGCTCTCTTCCATGCATAGATGAAGTATACACGTTAATAATCTTCATTTTTTTTTTAAAAAAAATATAAAGCCATGGAATGGGTGTAATAACCTAGCAATTGAGTATAGATGGAGATAAGAGGTAAGGATACATTTTGGGGGCACTCTGATATTTAAGTTCAGAAAGATGAGGAATCACTAAAACAGATTAGAAAAAGTGACAATTTGGGTGAGAGAAAAGCCGTGGAAATCAAATGGAAAAAAGAAAACACTTTGAAAAGAATAGAGGGAACCACTGTATTAAATCTCCTGAGAAGTCTGGTAAGATAAACATTGAGAATCAATGATTTGACAATGTGGAAATCGTTGTTGATCTTGACAAGAGCAGGTTATGTTAAAAGGCCTGATATAATATGTTCAAGAAAGAGTTGAAATGTAAGGAGTGAAGTCAGCAGATATAAATTCTCTCATTTAAAGATTTTAAAATATGTTAGGTATATAAAACAATATAGAGGCCATTATATTAATGCCTGTGTACCCCACATCCTTTTTTGTCAGATTTTAAGTCAGTGCTTCCCAATCTTTTCCATGTGTAGATTTACATGTAAAACAACAATAATGTTTATAGAAATCCAGGGTATATAAAGGCAGGGGCTTGCAAATGGGATTAACTGGCTCAGAGACTATAGCAACCCAAGGCCCTTCTTGACTGAGAAGAATCAATAAGTTTGCCCAGTACCTCCAGCTTCCTCCTTGAGGAATGGTTAGATAAAACATGTTAATTATATTGTTTATATCTTGTTAATGCATTTTTTGTTTGCTTGTTTATCAAGTACTGAGAGGGATGTATTACACTTTCTTAGGTATATTTCTCTATTTCTTCTTCAAATTCTTATTTTTTATCTTATATTTTTATATATTAAAATTTTATCATTTGAAGTGTTACTCTTTTTAATATATTCTCATTATATTTTTAAACAAAATGTTTTATTTTCTTTTTAAAATATATTTTTCCATTACGGTTGGCATTCAATATTATTTTATATAGTGTCTTGCATACAGTGGTTAGACAATTATAATTATACAATTTATACAAAAGTTTCCTCCTGATAATTTAAGTACCCACCTGGCACCCTATGTAGTTATTAAAATATTATTGACTCTATCTCCTATGCTATATTTTACATCCCCATGACTACCAAACTGTACTTTTTAATCCCTTCACCCTTTTCACCCAGTCCCC
>NW_006381388.1:0-1842 GCF_000327345.1 Myotis davidii
GTTCCACCAGGATCCTGCACCTTTACCATCTGGATTTTACATCCAGCCGAAGAAACCATGTCCTTCCCCACAGCCCATGTGCTCTCCTCTAGGGACTCTCCCTTGGTGAATGGGAAGGACCCTCCAAAGAAGCCTGCACTGTCTGCTCCTAGTGCCGTGATGTTTGGACACTTGAGCACCATTAATATCCCTCCTCCAGGGCACAGATTTTCTCTCCCACTTTCACCACCTGAGCAGGTAGTCAAGACTGTGAAGCCTGTACCATCCCAATTCATTGCCAAAAGGAGATGGAGGTGAAAGTCCAAGAAGAGCCCTTAAAACGGATGGCAAAGAACGAAGAGGATCCCATAGAGACCATGGACCGGATGATTGGAACCACCTTCAGAGCAGTGGGGAACCACTGGCCGCTGGAGAACAAGTCTTCACTTCCCATAGGGGCAGTCCTGGAGCTCTGGACTTCAATGCTAGGCACCCCCAAGACAGCTTGAGATGTACCCATGTGCTTTTCCTCTGAAGGTCAGGTGGTCGCAAGCTCATAGAGCCCAATGGGAGATGTCCTGCCTCCTCTGAACCCTGACCCAACCCCACGCTGCCCCCTACAGTCAGAGAGATCCACAAAGAAAGTGCTGGGTGAAGACCATCCACCTAGCTTTCCAGGTTCACTAATGTTGGGTAAGGAGATGCTCCTCCACCAACGAGCAACTTTCCAGCAGGAAGCCCTGCAAATGCAAAATGTTCATGCCGCTTTGGCTACTGCTGCCACCGCTGCTGTGGGATCAAGGTGACCTGCCCCCACATCCTAAGCCGCCTTGCCTTGCTGTTGACAGAAACCTGGGCACCTTGGAGAACACTGTGTCAGAGTAAAAAGACAAAACAGGGGTCATGGCCAACAGCAGTGCCACTCAGCCTGCCCTTCTTTCTCTCCATCTGGCTGAGTGGTTGCAAACACCCTGCCCCTGGCCACTCAGATTGGACAGGTCCCTGCTATGACTACCAACTTGGCTGACCAAGTTGCCTCTCCCCAGAACCTGTTTGTCCCTTTACCTTCTCTGACACCAAATATTGCATAAGAAACAGATAAAGTCCCTCACTCTGCTCTTGCTGCTCACAATGATTCTCTACATTCTAATCATATTTTGGAAATTCCACTTCATGAGAATGCAGGTTAATCTTATTCCATTATAACTACAATATGTCGTATTTCTGACCTCCCCACACATCCTAGGACCTTAACTTCTCCTTCCAGCTGCCTTCCTGCCAAAAGAAATCACTGATATTTCTGAGATCCCTCCTTCTTTTGTCTTATCCACCCCTCTCCAAGTCCCTTCTACCAGTACCCCTGTTTCTACTGCCAGCCTGACACCTCTGTAGCTGTCCCTTTCACTATCACAGCCAAGGTACCTGCCAATTTGACATCTCGGCCTCCTTTAGATCTTGACATCAATAAAATAGACACTACTTGCCCGTCCTGTCCTGTAATAACTATCTTCTCCCAACCCCAGTATGAGATTCCTGTTATTTTACCAAATCCCGTACGGTGTGAAGCAGCTCGACCAGCCCACCTGCATTGAAGACCCCTGTTCGACCTCAATCCATTCCATTGGTCCCAAACCACAGCTCAGCCCACTGTAGGGAGCCCTGATGGTAAGCAGAAGAGAAGCTCTTTCCCCAGTGCTCTGTTAGCACCGGACTGTCCCTTATGGGTTCTGCAGCCACCTGTGCTCCAGGAAACAACACTCCTCTCTCCCAGGCTGTCCTTTACCTTTCTTCCCTTGGCTCTGGGGAGAATCACTCCCCATTGTCCAGGCACCTCCTAATTCTAACAGCACACCACCCAGTGGG
>NW_006381389.1:0-1842 GCF_000327345.1 Myotis davidii
GGGTTGTTCGACTGCCAAAGGGGTTGCAACACAGGTTGAGAACCGCTGCAATAGGGCAAAGGAAGAATGTGAGAGGTTGTGATGAAGGTTTCTGGGAGGAAATAGCACCTAAGGCTGACTTAAAACTATGAGTTCCAGTTAAACTTAAAAGAGCAAGGCATCTCAGACAGAAGGAACAGCATTAACAGAATCACCAGGAGGAGGAGACCAACTCGATCATTCATTTAACTTAGGGATATACAAAAGACACAGAAGATAAGATCCAAGCTTCAGGCATGGATGACCAAGGGATGGGGAAAGCATTCATTGTGAGAAGAGGTATGATGAATTTGGTCTTGAAGAGATTGAATTTGAGATGCCTGTAGATTTTTCATTTCTGCTATTACAAACGTTTGAAATATGAATTTAATATTAGAATAATTCATGGGTTTTCCCCCTCTCCTCAAAAGTGATTTGGCAAATTAGGAGAACTAAATTGCCTCCAAATTTCTCTCCTTTGCTTTTTGGTTCATGATATGCTACCATCCTTATTTCCCCCCAAAAAATGCTTTAAAGTCCTCTCTCAGTTAAGAAAATGCAGGAAATAGTATATATTGGTGTCCCAGATGAAAACTTACTGCACTTTCAATGAAGCAGTCATTAGAGAGATAGTGCCAGTCTCAAATCCTGGAGAAAGCTGCATTTCTTTCCCTTTACTGCTTTGTCCTTTGGGGAATACTCACTGTATCTTAGAATTATAAGACAAAATCTGTTTATTACACAATTACATTCAGAAATTCAAATGTCATCAAACTACAAGACTTTAAGGCCCTTATGTTTAAAAATGAAGCCACGTTTCCTACAAAAGAAGTCTCTTCATTTATTACAAGGCACACCATATCATGGTTGTCTGTGAATATATTATTACTCTGTAATGATGGTTATCTGTGTGTAGGTGTGACAAAAGACTAATGCATGATTCTCTACAAATTGGGTACCTTGATGGCCTCTTTGGTTTGTAGCAGAAAGCTCTGTAAACTAGACTGGCAAATCTCTGTTACTCAGAAAGAGTGACATGCTCTGCCCCTGCTGCCTGAACTGGTGGCTGCTGTTGCTTTGTAACACCTCATAGCTATGCCAAATTATGCTTCCATGTGTGTTGATAGCATTTCTTTACGTAGGCTTACCTTAGGACATCTGCTTAACCTTTTTGCTCTTATATGCCCAGCAGAATTATTTTGCCTCCAAATATTACTTCTGTTTACGTTGTTTAATTGCATGCTCATACCTCACTGGGATTTTGGGAATCATAGAACTTTAGAGTTGGAAAGCACCTGAGATCTGAGTCATGGTTTAAAATAATAGGAGATAAACACATTTGAACACAACAAAATGGAAAAGAAAAATGATTCAGGGACATAATTCTAAACGGGTTTAAGATTTTAATATAATGAATTATCTTTTCAAAAAGATTTAATTAATGTTCACTTTTCAGGGATCACAATGATTTATATCAAGTTGGCATCTGTGACACGTTACTTGTTTTGTTGAATAAAGTTTTATTGGAACAAAGCCATGTCCATTTGTTTACTATTGTCTATGGCTGCTTTTGTGCTACAGTGGCAGAGTTAAGTAGTCATGGCATAGAACATATGGCCTGCAAAGCCTTAAATATTTATCTGGTCCTTCACATAAAAAGTTTGTCAATCTTTGATTTAAACAATTTAAAAACTTATGTCTCCAATTGGAGACCTGAAGAACTTTCCTACCTAACACCAATATGTAAAATGAAAGATCAACTGTAAGGATCTGTCAGCCTACTGAGGATATCACTAACTTGTGATCTTCATCCTTTTTCAATTT
>NW_006381390.1:0-1843 GCF_000327345.1 Myotis davidii
AAAAAAAAAGGAAAAAAAAGTTTCCCAGTAGCAGTGAAGGGTTATTATGGAAATTCCACAAAGTCCTTAGGTACTCAACGACTGAGGACCTTTCAGATGCAGGCTGCCAAACGGAGGCCTTTATCTGCATGGGCCCATATGTTTGAACGCCAGTTCTTAGGTTTAATTTCCAACTAGCATGACGGGTAAAGGAGCTATCTTTTAAAAAAGATTTCAGAAAGCAGAAATATTAGACTTCTACATATGTCTCACTGTCCAGAATATAGCCACATGAAAGGCCTGATGCAAAGGACACCAAGAAATTCAGTCTTTGATCAAGGCTACATGCTCAGATAACAGTGGTAGGTCCTATCACTAAGGAAGATGGGGCAAGTGTGATTCGAGCAGCATAGGAGCTGACAAATGTTTCTGCTAAGGGCCAGAGAGTAAATATTTTCAGCTTTGTAGGCTATATGATCTCAGATGCAAATACTCAACTCTGCTGTTGTAGTGCAAAAGTAGCCATAGCCAATATAGAAGCAAATAGTTGTGGCTGTGCTCCAACAAAATGTTATTTGCAAAAAGAAGCAGTGGGCCATATTTAGCCCAGTTGTTAACTTACCCCTGGAATAGATGAATTCAAAGCTGTGCCGCGTTGCTTGATGTAGCTAACGATATTTATTTTTGCTGATAACCTTTGTCATATGTTTGGTCACAATATGTGGGCAACTAGATTCTTGGGTCCATTTTACATGAAATGCTGATTAAGCAGTGATTTTCTTTTTTAAAACTTGTATTCGTCTTTGATATGCTCTACTTTTTCTGCCATTGGTAAATTTGTCAAGTACACCTTCAGAAATCACTCAAATTGCTAATAAAAATGTTGAATAAGATAGCAATATGCATGTTCCAGAGATTTCTTTCACAGTTCCACAAGTAAATATTTATTGAACATCTGTAATATGCCAGACACTGAGTCATCATTAAAGCTATAAGAGCATCGAGGATGGAGCACTTGTCCTTTAGCATCCTGCAGTAGAGTTCAGAGTTAAAACTTGGCAGCAGATCAGATTCACACAGGGAGCTTGATCAAAGTGTGGATTCCTGGTGAAAAACTGGGGGCATTTTAATTCAGTTGATTTATGATGGGTTAAAGGTCAAGACATCTTTAATTTTAGTAGAACCCTGGTGATTCTGATACAGTTCATGATTTGGAACCTAATGCCTACTATGTTTTGAAAACGACCAATTCCCGTATCTCACCTATAATATCATGAGAATCTTTATCAAATGCCTGGCCAACTTCAAGATACACTCTATATCTGGCCTCTGATTTTCAAGACTCGTATTCCACTTGTTGTTCTTGTTGTTTTACGGTGAGATTGATTGGTAATCACTTATCTTAGTTAATAGTGAGTACGTTGTTTCTTTCTAAGTAATCACAAATAATAATGTTACTAGTTACTAATGCTTACTCTGTATCTTGATCTTAACACAGTGCTAAACACTTTACACATACCATCTTATATAAATCCCAATATGAGGTAGTACTATTAATAACTATAGTTTACAAGTGAATTAACTGTAGGTAGAGAATCAAATAATTGCCCAGGGTCAAAACTCTTTCAAGTAGCAGAACAAGGATATACATGCAAGTTCATCCCATTTCAGAGCGACTGTTTTAAACCATTTCTCCTACAATGACTCCAAATCAAATTTTCAACATTTATTTCTGGATTTCACTAGATTTACACAAGATTTATTAATCCGTGTGAACCAGACTCTACCCTCCCCTCCTTAAAAAGGCAGACACAAGAGAACAAATACCTACACCAGTCTGTATTCCCACCAGCAATGCACTAGG
>NW_006381391.1:0-1844 GCF_000327345.1 Myotis davidii
AAAAAATACACATTTTTTCTAACAATGTTCTCATCATAAACCTACTTTTCATAAACCTACTTTTCTTCATCCTAGATTTTCCCCTTCATTCCTTAAGTCATATGTCTTCTCAAATATCACTGAAAATGCATTTTTTCTTAAGTTTCTTGGGGTAAGTAGAGTAAATATGGTTTTACCTCTGTTCTTTATAATATGAAAGCTATATGTAATTCTGATTTGAAATGGATTGAGTCAAAGATTTTGCAGGTTATACTTTATAGATTTTAGTGTAAATCAGAGTGAGAAGGAGAATGTTGATATGTCTAGAGATTTTACTATGCTGGAGCCTCTACTAAGCCTATCTACTGTTTAAAAGGACTTATATCTACACCAGATATCTTTAAAATATGCTCTCTTATTTATTTATTACTTTAATCTTTACTGTTGAAAATATTATATATGTTCTCCTTTCCCCCCCATTGACCTCTCCTAGCCTACCCCACCCCCACCACAGGTGCTTTCAGTTGCTTCTGCTCCCAAGAGGATCATAAACACCTCTCAAGTTATTAGCCATTTTAGTAGCAAAATACCTTGAAATTATACTGTGAATGTAAAAGGTGAGGTCCATAGAGTGTGTCAAAACAAGTAAATAATTAAGTTGCTTAGCTAAAATCAAATGGCTTTTTGCTGTGTGGGAGAGCAAAGAAGTGAGAGAAGTCAGCTGAGAAGGATGGAGAGAGAGGGGACAAGTACTACAAAGGAACTTCACAAGAAGCATCACACCTGAAAATTTTAGAACAGGAAAATGTTTAAAAGCATGGGTGTCCATTTCTGCCATCTAATCCCTTCCTGTTCCATTGAAGCTTTGCTAAAATCTGCTACCTGCAAGGTCCCACAGTGAATGTTATGAGGAAATCAAGGACATTATTCCACATTCTTCCTTTAGGTTGTAGCATAGAGAAAGAGATGTGTGGTTCAGAATTCACAGACACAGGAAAGCAGAACCGGAGGTGACCACGTGAGGCTGTGCTTCTAGGAATTCATGAATATCCTGGCAAGAACACAGGCTTTCCACCAAGGAGAGGGGGGATAGGGAGGAAAAATAATGGTGAGAGAAAATTAAAGAAGAAATAAAATAAAAATTAAGACAGGGAATTCACATACATTTTCAATAAATGTCATGGATTCTCACTGATATGGCATCATCACTAAGGTTCCACGCTCTCAGTATCCCTACCTTTCTAGACATGCATTCACTCAGGAAAAGTTTGAGCGGAATTAAGGAACCAAAGACTTTGAATGCTAATAACATACTTCTCAAAGCCTTTGAAATTTCCCCCCTCACCAACTGTTCCACAATTTACCTTTTCTTCTAGATCCTGCCATCTCTACATTTCTTCTACTGCCATCTCTCATCAAAGGGCAAAGATGGGCTAAAAGAAAGAAGTTACCATATTCTTCTGTTCCTTCCATTCCTGCGTACCCTGGGTGAAAGGACCCTTTACAGGTGCTAATTACAGACAGCTCATTTTTGTTTCTTTGTTTCTTACTATCCAGTCTCATCAGCAATATATTTTGTAGGAAATCTGCCAAATTCCTGCCGCAGGGGTGCTGAGCTTCCACACCACACAGGATTGACAGAGTGTGCTTCCTATTTTAATATTTATTTGGTCATTTCAGAGAGAACAATTGGAATGCACAGTCTAAATCACTGTGGGAAAAGGAAATCTAGTTTTTCTGAAGAGAAGTAAACTCTAACCAGAGTTACTCTTGGTCACTTGGCCTCGCTCATTAAACTTTTTCTTCCTAATATACCAGTATATGACTCATCCAAGGCTTGCAGAAGTTGTCAGTAGATCTCTACC
>NW_006381392.1:0-1844 GCF_000327345.1 Myotis davidii
TGCTTCTCTGTCTCTGGATCTGTTTTTGTTTTTTGTTAGAAAGCCAGTAGGTAATTTGTTCTCAGCTGCTCCATCTGGTCATAGTGCTAATCTCATATTTCATATTTGGTGATTTGCTTCCGAAGTTGTTAATGTGACTCATATTGCAGATAAAATTCTTCTGTACCCTGTGAAGCCACTAGCTCTCCGCTGGAGGGGACCTTAGCAGGAAGTGGATGATGTGGCTGACCAATCTGCCTCTTCCAGTAGCCAGGTCCTCAGGCATTTCCAGGACTCGCATTGGATGGTTGTCCATTGCTCTCCACAGATCATCTCTCTTCAATGATCTTTTGACCTAACATTTGAATAAAATCCTAACTTGGTATCAAATCTTCAGCATCAGTATCATAAGAAAGCAGATACTGTGGTCCAAGGAAGATGGAGAAGCAGCTTACCTCCAAACAGCAGGTTCTAAAACATAGAGTGTAAACTCTTGAGTCTGTAACTGAGGAGAGTTTTTGTATGATTTAAACTCCTGAGTCTGGAACTGAGCGGAGTCTCTGTGAATAGCACACACCATTGGTCAGTCCATGCAGCTTTATCTAGAGACACAATCCTAATGTTACCATGTGGGCTGAGTTTAGCGTGCAGTACACATGGAGAGAGAGAGTATGGGTAGCTTGTTCTCCCATGGTGTGCAGGTAGGAAGACCTGGGCTTGGGAGCAGTACTGGAGATACTAGCCCTGTTTCTCATCTGCCGGGTCAGAGGAGGTTGTAAGAGGGAGCCCTGGTTCATACCCAGGGCTCAGAGCTACTAAGAATGGGAAGATATTTCTGGACTTGGGAAGGCTCCAGCTGTCTCCTGTCTCTCCTGTTCATCTTCCATGGCACAATAGTATTCTTGGGCTGCTTTGCAAGCCCATTAGCACCACTCAGTGGCAGTAGAAACCATGGTAAAAATTGTGTTAAAACAGCAATCATCCACTTTTTTGTCTTTGTTATAATCCATGTTTCAGGGGTCTGAGTTGCATCTTATGGATTCTTTACTCATTCAGCCAACCCACACATGCTGAACCATGTAAGTTGTTGGGTGCTATGAATACACAGATGAATAAAATATATATTCCCTGACATCCAAAAGTTCATAGTCGCTAGGGAAATAATCATAATACAAAGAATATGTGACAAACATTGCTAATCTGCTGACCACCTGAAAAGCCTTAATTTCCTCATCTGTAAAATGGAAATGTTCTATGCAGTGGCTTTTGGCTCTTATTCATGTATGCTGTTCCATAATTTTTTTGACCTATTATCAATAGATGTCATAGTTCTCAGGAATGTAGACTACTTTATTTGATATAAGATAGCATCATTTTATTGGTTCAATCACTACATGTGTCTTGTCCACACTTACCAATATACATTTGACCAACAAATATGCTCAATGCCTGCATTCTAACTTTTGAACCTAAAAAGTAAAGGTATTTTCTGGCATGGGCAAGTATTATTGAAATGGATGAAATATATAAGATACAATGCAATGTTTATCTCATGGCTGGAATCTGATTTTTAGAATGGACTTCTATAGTGGAAATACCTTGCAAAATGATGGTCCTAGGTTCTGCCAAGCCTACCACATGTGTATAAAATATCTGGTAAGTCAGTTATGATTGAATTAAAAGTATGTTGTTATAAGCAGAATGAAATATTGTCCCAATAGGAAACTGACATCAAATTATTATTCCCATTTAATGAAGTATAAATCACTGTGACTCTAGACTTGACATTTGGTCTCTCAGAGCCTCAATTTTTTCACCTCTGAATTGGGGAAATACTTTCCTCATAAGATTTTTTGTGAGGATTT
>NW_006381393.1:0-1844 GCF_000327345.1 Myotis davidii
CGCCCCCGTGGGCCTGCCGCCCAGCCCGGAGCAGGAGGAAGTAGAGGAGCTGGTGCGTGACGGGTTTCTGCCTGACAGGCCTGCCCACAGCCCCCGGCGAGGCCACCCCAAGGGAACGAAGCTGCAGCTGGGATGCAGCGCCCGCAGTCGGTGCCAACACCTGCTTCCGGGAAGCCCACAGCCTGGGCTGCACACACAGCAATGCCTCGCCTCTCACCCTCCTTCCGGCCCTGCTCATGTTCTCCAGCCCCTCGGGCAGACGGCAGCACTGACCCCTCATTGGAATATCCAGAGTTTCCTCTGAGTGACCCTCTCCTGTCAGCCCTGCTCCCCTGGGTGAGCAGGGGGGTTGCAGGGTGGGGAGGGCAGCAGTGGGGGCAGCTGGCATGTGAGGCCCTGGCTCTGCCAAGTTCATGCCTGTGTCCCAGTCAAAACAATAGCACCACTGTCAGCAATGAACCCACAAAAGCAAGGGCGAGAAAGCGACAGAGCAACAGAACGAGACAGAGAAACAGCAACAGAGAGACGGAGAAATAGAGAGAGAGAGAGAGAGGAGGGGGCGGCGACGGGGAGAGAACAGAGTAGCTACTGAGGCTATGTCCGTGCCCTTTCAGTGCCATTCCCTGGCTCCATAAGAAAACAAAGCCACTTACGTTCACCCTGCTGGCAGGCCCTGGCGGCATCACCCGGCGCTGGCTGGGGGCGTCTGCCAGGCAGAGGCTGGCAGCGGGGGCACGAAGCTGGCATTTGGAGCCAACCATTTCCAGAGCTGGCTCCACGGGCCTGGGACAAGGAGAGTCCCTCTGGCTGGAAGCCCGGCGAAGGCGGGGTGGGGGTACAGGCCGAGGGCCCGAGGGGTCGCCCCACCCGGTGGGATGGGTCCCTGCACCGAGTTGAGGTGGGGAACACCAAGGCCGCATTTCCCCACTAACAATGGGCAAGGCTTGGTGCGTGGCCCT
Organism: Myotis davidii; assembly: GCF_000327345.1. NCBI lineage: Eukaryota > Metazoa > Chordata > Mammalia > Chiroptera > Vespertilionidae > Myotis > Myotis davidii. Next base: position 960 of record NW_006381393.1, read on the forward strand.
CGCTTCCTCAAGGCTCGGACCAGTTCCCTCTCCGAACTCTGAAGACAAGCAGGGGACTGGACGGGGCGAGGGAGGCGGACAGGGAGCGACAGCAGTGACCACCTACCAGGGTGGCTGGACCAGGAGAGCAGGCCCCACTCTGTGAGCGGAACTAGGAACTGGGAACAGGATTCCGTGTCCCTATAAATAGCGGGGCAGCCCCACCTCTCGGAGCAGGGCCTTTAAAAAGCCCGGAGCTCCTCTGCCTGTGACTTGTCCCGGGAGCTGATGCTACGTCGGTGTCTCTCCCAGCAGAAGCACGGGGAGGAGGGAGCACGGGAAGGAGGGAGCACGTGGCTGGTCCGGAGCTGTGCAGAGTCCCCGTGGCCGGGACCCAGGTGGGAAAGCCCCAGCTCCCTTAGACAATGTGCAAGGAGGAAGCGGGTGGAATGAGGTGAACGCTCGCTCTTCCCACGGAGGCGTCGTCGCCAGGGTGCCTCCTGACCCCTTCTCGGGCCAGGGCTGCCAGGGCTCCCGGGGGAAGCACAGAGCAGCCTTCAATTCCCACCCCTGGGGGTGCTGCTGCTGGCACTTCTCTAGACCAGAAGATCCTCAGAGCTCTCCTGGACCCACCTGTGGCTTTGCTATTTCATATTATGTTCGGATACAAGTAAAAGTATTATTGTCATACCACATGTTTTTTCTAAATATTTTCAATGTGAACAGAGATGACTGGTGGCGATGGTCGCAGAACAATGTGAACGTATTTCATGCCACTGTACTGTATCCTTAGCATTCATTAAGACAGTAAATGTAATGTTATGTATATTTCTCCATAATAAAAGAGAGACACAGAGAGAAAGACAGGGAGAAAGAGAACAGGGAGGTAGATACGGGAAATGAGAG
>NW_006381394.1:0-1846 GCF_000327345.1 Myotis davidii
CTGAGGGTCTTAAAAGGGTTGCTCTATCTCTTCAATCCTCCCACCCTCAAAAGAGCAATTTAGTCCTCTCTCTGCGACACCATTAGGTGCCCATTTTCTACTTTTCTGTGTTCTCAAATAGTCCCCAAAGGGGTGGCTCGATAGATCTAAGAACACTAAAACCCAAACTTATGAAATGCCTTTTAAGCATGTGTGTTCTTTATTCCCCTAAAACACCGTTCATCACAAGCACGCTTCCTCACCACCTAACTGCTCACAAGCAGCACAAATCAGTCGGAATTTCCAAGACAGCGCTGATGTTCGGGCAGTGTTGTTTTTGAACATTAATATATATATTTTTTCTGATTTGCCAAGGATTGAGCCTCCTGATGGTGGTCCAGCATGCTCCTATTATGCATTAATTGTTATCTGACCAGATGTGAATTTTTCCCATTGATGGCAAACTGTGACCATCACAACTTGGCCATCCTCAGCAGCACTAACGCTTCAGGATGCATGGTTCATATTTGTATAATGTCAGGAACAAAGGTGATTTGCTCTAAAAAGATAGTTATTTTCGCCTGCTTCTCTGAAGATTAATATTATTTCTCACACAATATAAAATACTTTATTACATTCGATGGAATTTAATTCTATTTAACAGACTTATTAAGACTCAGACCCTGGTACCTATCAGAAGTTGGTAGAGTCCCTGGGAATGGAGTTCCCTAGCGGCCGGTGGATGTAGGATATGAGCACTCAATTAGATGGGGTGGGGGGCAGCCTCTATTGAGTATATAGCGTCAGTATTGGCCTTTTTCCCTAATAAACATGATCTAGCAGAAAATATCAGTGTATTTTAAAAACCAGAAAGGACAACATTTAAAGTAAGTGTATAGATATTAAAATACTAAAAAAACTCATTAATACAGATGTTTGTTAAATGACTTCTTTTTCTCAAAGGAGATGAATTCTTTATTGTTGCATGATGTTCTGTAAAATCAATTGACATACTTTTATGGTTATATAATTTTTAATTGAAGCAAAAAATAATAATGTTTAAAACCAAGACAAGCTGAAAAAATGCTCAGTCTCTAGGCCCACTTTTTTTTTCTTATTTTGATGTACAACTTTGGAAAATAATTTGCCTATTAATGTTCCTTGAATTTTTTAATCAAGAAAGGGGGTAGAAACGAGTATTTATTGACAGACTACTGTACTTTAGGTACTGTGATAAACAAGTCAATTGCACACTATTTTGTTTAACAGGAACTCTGGCACCTACCTTTTAAGTGGAAATATTTTTCCCTAATTTTTAGGATAAGAAAATTGAGAATCTAAATGGTTAGTAATATGCAGTTTAGCATGTTTCAGGGTTGATATTGGTAATCTGGAACTTTTTGTTTCAAAGAGTAAAATAATTATGTTTCTCATCTCTTACCTGTAATTAGATAGAAGAGGGGATGCTGGGAGTGTGTAACTTTAGGATGAAAGGTTTTAATATATCCTTCATGGTCTTGTGCCTTCAGTAATAGACTTCATGTTTTAAAAAGTCAGAAAGTCTCAATTATATATGAACTTTAACATATTGACTTTTAATATTATAGAAATATCAGTTGCAGTGAATTTTCTATCTGTATTTGACAACTTATTCTTTGTTTTCATGCTTATAGTACATAATATTTTCTTTCTTACTATTGTTCACCACACACTTGTATACTTAAAAATCACAATATTCAGCAACTTGGATGATTTGGGTTTTTAATTTCACTCTCATTCACTGGGGATTCAAGGACTGGAAAACAACCTGAAGAGTAACAAGTCCCTACTCTTCCCTCCAGAGCCCATCTGTCAGGAGGAAAGTTGG
>NW_006381395.1:0-1843 GCF_000327345.1 Myotis davidii
GTGGTGAACACACAATACAGTATGCAGATATTATAGGATTGTACACTTGATACCTATATAATTGTATTATCCTATGTTTCCCCAATACATTCAATAAATTTTAAAAAATAAACAAATAATGATGGGTCAAGCAATTCACTTTTAGATCTTCAGGTGTGCAAATCTGAAGTTTAAAAATATATTGTCATACAATAAAAAATTACATCGTATTTCAGTCCAATAGCAAAGGATCTTGATGGTTCTGTTCAAAAACACAAAGAAATATATCTGGTAGTGAGGAGAAGAAATCAAGATTTAAGCCAGCTACTATGTCTAAGTCCCCTTTCCAATGGCACTATTTTTCACTCCTCTGACATCAGAGATGTCACCAACCTTAAGAAACACGGAGGAAAAGAGTGACTTCGCAGTGGAGAGATTCAGCAGATAGCATCTCAACCAAGTGTCTGTATTCACATCTCGGGTGGGACATACGACATGTTCCTCCTAACATGATGCACTGAGAAGAATGCCTCCTTGTTTCTGAGCTATTCCGACCCCAAAATGCATACGCTGTATCCAATCATAAAGAAGTATCTAATAAGTCCAAATTGAGGGACATTTTACAAGGTGATTAACCTGTTCTGGTTTAAAGATGTCAGTGTCATGAAAGACAAATAGACTCTTTAAAATATTTTCTTTTGTACTCTGCGGTAAAATTACAAATATTGTAAGGAAAAAAATGCTCATTTTCTCTGTATCATTTGTCTTCATCCTAAAACATTCATGAACGTGCTTGATTTACCTTGGAAGGATACAGAGATCACCTGTGACTGTGCAGAATCCCACCACGCCTGGGCCATGCTCTCAGAAGGTGAGCAGTGCTTTCCAGTGTTTGGGACACTCAGAGCACCTCTGCACCCAGCTCTCCTTGGGCGCCCTCTAGAGTCCTGGAGGAGCCTGATCTGGGAGGTGACCAGTCCTGGGTTCTTTCAGCCTGGCCCTAAGGTGCAGCCTCCAGAGACAAGGAGGTCAGTATCTCTCAGCACACAGGACACCCACATGGGGCCATTGCTAAAGAAGCTCTGCGCAAAGCTCTTCAGGCAGCAGTCTGGTGTCTTAACTGTCAACTAGGCATGAATCCTACAGAAAATCCTGATCATAATCAATTTCAATATCTAGTTGGGAAACTAATAAGAAGCCTCATGTTAACATTATGAGGCAAGTACCATTGAACTCTGAACTCACTTATGATCTTAAGGTTTTAGCCCCAGTATTAAATCACTTCTTAATATGGTATAATAAGACAATGATAATTAGGTGATTTTTCAATAGAAAATTAGAGTGAAAGTTTTATAGTGATAAAAGTAGATGCTCACTTATTTTCTTAAAACCCACATATTTATACCAAAAACATTGCTGTTCTTCTAAAATTCAAATGTAACTGGTGTCTCTTATTTATCTGGTAAGCCTATCACTGAATCCTTTTTTTCTCCTCTTTCCAAAGGACTTGTCACTTCGATAGCAGGTTCCACCTGTACCGAAAAATCCCACATGGCCCCAGCACCTCAAGCTCAGTTTTTATATTCAGTGAACTCACTGATTGGTTAATAACCAAAGAGTTTAACCCTTTCACTTCATCTTAACGATTAGATTTCCACGATTAGATTTCCCTCAGATTGTAAGGGGGAAAAGTTACCAGTGAACAGTACACAAAAGTCCCAGACTACAAAGAATAGTTACGAAAAGAAAAATACAATTTCTGCACCTCACCTCAGAAACCTGCTTGCAGTAGTTACAATGTAGGGGAAATACTCTCTAACAGTTGTGAGCCCTAGACGCAGGGGTGGGCAAACTTTTTGACTCG
>NW_006381396.1:0-1846 GCF_000327345.1 Myotis davidii
GCTAATGAGTGGTGTGGTTGATCTTGGGTGATAGTATTTACCTTTTATCCATTGAGCCTGGGGCTGGGTGACAGGTTGGTGTAAAAGGGCTCAAGAACCATGGTTCCTCTCTTTCAGCTTCTCTGAGCAAGGCGGTTATATTGAAAGAAGTAGAATTGATTGGAAAATTGTCATGTGCAATCCAGATATTCACTTCTTTCCCCCAGTGTCCATGTTTACCATGCTTCCTTCTGAATTATATTAAGATCTAATCTCTTTAATCAGTTAATTTTTCTATATTTAGAGAAAAACATAGTCATTATTTAGATAGAAGGTGAACATCTTTGTGTATCGGGACTGCCATCATTCCTTTTTCTTTTATCCTAGGCCATATTCAAGCTGCTTTCACCTTCATAGGCATGTTTCTTATCTAAGGGACTGATTTTTTTTACTCAGGTGATGCGTACTCAACTCCATTTTAAAGTCTTCTGCTTTATGAATCTTCCAAAAACAGACCTACTCTCAAGCGCTGAGAATTTCATGTGTTTTAGATTCAAACGTATTGCTGCAGTCTATTTTTCAAAAAGATAAGCTGTCACCCTAAGGTAAATATCAAATGGGTACATGAAAATATTTTACTTAACTTATTAATTAACACGACAATCAGCAAGATGTGATGGCAGGTTCAAAAAGCATTTAAGGAGCAGCTTATTTACAAGCACTTTGACAAAGAAGTGTCAAATCAACCTGCAAGTTAATAGGTAATTTCACTCAGTCTGACACCGTTTGTCACTAATAAACAAGTAGATGAACTACATACATCCCCCAGTTAATTCTTGACGGCCTTTTCTCCCATATAACATTTACAGATGCTGTCACTCACCTTTCCTACCTTCTTTCAATTTGGATATTTTCTTTTGCATGAAATTAGTCTTTTCTACCATGAAATTCCCTATTGCATTCCAAGTTTTTGGAAATAAAGTACAAACAATTCAAACAATCCAAGATAATCAAAGAGCTAATTTTAATTCCTTTCACTTCTTTCTTCTAATTTACCCTTCGCAACACTTATGAGTGTTCTTTCAAGAAGTGTGTGTTTTTCCTTAAGCATGTGCCTTGCTTTCGAATATGTTACTGGTCTCATCATTGATTTTTCTATCTCAACTCAGCCTCTGAAATGTCATTTTTATTTCATATTTTGTCCAGACAAGAGACCCAACAGGTAATTGCACATGACAGTTGTTGAGCTTGGACCTGATACCACAATGGAATACCTGGAGTATTTGTGAGAGTGTGTGTATGTGTGTGTATTTGGATTACTTAATCACTGGAGGGAAGTATCAGATAAAGTCAAATTATATATAGTAATCATTACATCCTTTTCCCCTGGGTCAGAGGGTTTTATTTCCCATTAAAAGCTGATGCCAAATGGACCTAAGGCTTCTAAGATTCAGTGGAAAGCCAGGTCTTGGGCATTTTATCTATATTGGCAGGATGATCTAGAGACCACTAGTAACTAATTCTCCTGTAGTAGCAAGTCTATAAATATACATGCTGCAAACTTGGAAATATGGTTAAATGTGAATTTCAGGGCCAAAAGCAGTAAATCTGTCGTAGCACTTCTTTTCCAGAGTCATGATGCCACGCTGATGAATGTGTGATAAACAAGACTTGGAAGCGTAATACTATATTGGGTTGCTGTAGACACTTATATGTGTCGAACAGAAGGTTGCTTTGAGCTGTACTCCAAGTAGAAAGGCAGGCACATTATTTGCTCTGAGAGCTCTGCTCACATGGAGAGCTGCTGCTTTATAATTGATGACTTTCTTGATTACCTTCCATTCTAGAGAATTACTGATTTTTTTTT
>NW_006381397.1:0-1846 GCF_000327345.1 Myotis davidii
TATTTTCCCATTAGAAATGTATGACAGTCTCAATTTCCACTTGTTATTACTAACTCTTGTAATCAGATATATTAATTTATAACAATACCATCAATATAAAATGATAGAATGCCATTTTAGTTTGCACTTTCCCAACTAAGAAAAGCATTGGGAATATTTTCACTTCTTTCTTACAGTTTCAACATTCTTTCTGTTTATATATGTTCCCTATTCATATAAGTACTAGTAACCAGTTTCTGCTGGGTTATTTATTTTTTTTTGCTTTCTCTTATATATATTCTGTTTATAAATCATTTGTTTGTTGCATGCTTTACTAGTATTGTCTCTATGATGTTTTTGTCACACAGAAATGTTCATTGTAAATGTAGTCACCACCTTTGTTATGTGTTTTTTGTATTTTGTCATATTTCAGAACCTATTAATTATCAAACACTCATCCCATCTCTGTGTAATCGGCCACTAAGCTTACTTGCTCCTCTTTTTTATTTCTCTCTAGGTTCTTATTTATTTATATGCTGAGATTATTTTTTCATTATTAATTCAGCCTTTCTGAACTATTAAGGCCTAATAATTTAAGCCTCTCCTTATTCTTCAAAAAAGTCTTGGTGATTTTTGACCCTTTACAATTCTATATGTTTTAGGATTAACTTATTGAATTGTATTTAAACACAGTTCTATTAGGACTGTTATCTCAATTGCTTCTTATTCATAGATTAATTTGAAGTCAAAATACATCTTTGTGATGGCAAGTATTCCTATCCATAAAACAAGATGCTTCTCTCAAGTTATTTATGTTTTCTGTATGAAATAGTTTCATCAAAGCATTTGAGATATAATATAAATATACAGTTTAATATATTAACAGCATAGCTAAAAAGTAGTCATTGCAAGCTAAACTGATTTAAGATATAAAAGCAAATGAAGTGAAAGTATATAGACTGATTTTCAAACCAGAAAAATACCTGTACATTTCCCTTGTGGTTCACAGAAGCTTTTACAGCATATACTGATAGTTGGAAGTGCTTATTTTTGATTTTAGACAATACAATTAGTGCATGAGGCATAATTAAAAAATTCAAGAAGACTATGTCAAATAAAGACACTAATTATACTGAGATAAAATGAATCAAGAATTTAAAACAAACCCCACAAGAATTCAGAAATGTACTTAAAAAGACAATATATTTCAATCCATGCCAGGAATCAAAAGCTTGGAATAGTCAGTTTTGACTACCAGTATTTCATCATTCTGATCATTTGGTCATACTGACTAATTACTTTCTACAATTTTATCTGGTTTAGTTCCTCATTCATATGCCAAACTGTAAGTTTCTTTGCACATCCATCCCCCTCTGTGTCATAATTCCCACATTGCTCTAGACTTCTTCCTTCTCGTCTGAGCTTGGCCCTTCCCTTCCAAATATGTCCATTGTGTTTCTTCAGAGTCCCCATTCCATGGCAAACACAACCCCACACATTTTCAACTTTTTGGCTGAAAATACACATTATTTAGACCCGCTTCTTACCTAAAAACACAATTTGTTCTGCAAGGCACTATTTTTACTACCACCTCTGATATTTCTAGCACTTTGTTGTTTTCATTATATTTTTGCACATCAGCCCTTTCTCTTTTTGTTGAGGTATAATTATCATATAAGATTATTTAACCCAAGAGCTGAAAGGTGTGTACACTGAAGCATGTAAGGCATTAATGAAAAAAAAATTAAAAAGATACAAATAAATGGAAATATAGTTGATGTTTATGGATTAAAAGAATTAATATTGCTAAAATGCCCATACTACTTTAAGCAATCTACAGATTCAATTCAATCCCTATCAAAATTCC
>NW_006381398.1:0-1847 GCF_000327345.1 Myotis davidii
TGAAGCTCCCCTGTTCTTAGCAAGGCCTTCAGGGCCCCTGTGAGCTCTGCTGCACCTGCCTCTCCAGCCTCATTTTTTGCGTGGGCCCTCTTAAAGGCTTCTGTTCCTATGCACTAAACACAACATAAACACATTCATTTCCGGAATAAGCATCAATGTCTGCGGATGTTGTAGCCTCTACCTGGAATATCCTTGCTTCCTCTCCACGTAGCAAAATTCTTATCATCTTTTTCTACCCAGATGACAAGGTGGGCTTTGCTCATGCATCTTCCAAACTAGTGGGACCTTATCTGTGCAACGAGTGCCAGCTTGCCTTCAAGACTGAGCTTCCTTAACTGGCTGTTTGTAAAGATTTGTTTGATTTCCTATATCTGCATTGTCAGGTTGAATCAACCGTGCTTTCCTTGGGGCCTCCAATGAAACCTGTATAGATGTTTATCAGAGCTCCTGTCATTTCTTATTGCAGGTATTTTTGCATATGTCTCTCCCTCTCTTAAACTCCTTGAGGTCATGAGCACATCATCATAACCAATCATATCAGCATCTTATTCAGCAGTATTTACTTAACACTCAGTATATGCCAAGAACTTTGCATGTTATCTCAATATCTCATTAAAATTTTACAACTCTAATAAAGTATGTTGTTAATTAGTCTCAATATAAAATATGAGGTAAACGAGGCTCAAATAAATTAAGGCACAAATAAACAAAGAGCATTGCCAACCATGATCTATTTGACTCCAGCTAGCTACCCAGCATACGGTCTCATTCTCTTTTCTAACATACTAGCTGACATATAAGAGGTGCTCGATAATTGTCCCAAAAACAAAATCATGTGGCAATATGGGTAAGTGTTTACAGCACACAGGATAAAGCAGCAGGTAAAAAATGTATCTATACATTGATTACAACCCAATGAAAACTGTGTGTGTATATTTGACAGGCTGCATGGAAACCCAGCCACAGCAGAGGTCAATTTATTAGAAAAACAAAGAATTCTGGAAATTTTAAAATCATTTTTGCCCTTGCATACTATTCCTAAATTATTTACCAAGACGTTTGCTCATGAGAGGCTAGCTCAGTAGGGTCCTACCATCAGAGATCCTGAGACCATTTTGTGTCAATTGGCCAGAGGAAGCCAGAAAGCGGAGGTCCTAACTGGTTAGTTGCTCAATGTTGCTGGTGGAAACTGTGCACATTGGCTGGCCAGAAATATTGACAAGTAATAAGAAGAAGTAATGCCCGTTTCCTTTTGTGCTGAATCACCATCCGCAAAGAGGACTCCACAAGACCTTGATTCTGCCTGAGAAATAAATGAAACCAGAATTTCTCAGCACCATTTCATGGTAGTAAATTCCAAAGATGCATCTCCAAGTAAGCACTCCACCCTCTCAAAAGAACGTACTAAAAGAGGAGTAGAGAAAAGACAAGAAATGAAAGGAAAGAGGAAGGGAAAAAATAATTTGTGATTTAACCAAGAAAGGAAAGAGGCAGATGAAAACTCAGATAAATCCACCCACTGGTTCTCTGAAGAGGCGTCCCTGAAAGTTTGCATTTCAGAAGGCGCTGTTTCATTTCACCCGTGGAACAGGACAGACGATGGCGCCACTAATGGAAACGGGAAATCAAGAGGAGCAGGTTCTTTGGGAAGGCATAGAAGCCCGTAAAGAGGGCTCGATAAATGTGTTTGTACAGACCATTAAATGAAAGCGTCTTATTTGTTGAGTTTCAGTTCCCAGCAGGACATTTTTCATGGCCTGCCAAAATTCGGAACACCTCCTCTCCAGGGGCAAGACGACATTTCAGTAAACTTTCTATTTCAATAAGACAGAAATTGCAAGTCAGCA
>NW_006381399.1:0-1846 GCF_000327345.1 Myotis davidii
GCTGTGCTAGAGTCTTTGTTTTGTCATAGCAGGGTTCCAGATTAGGTTATACAACTCTTTTGGTTAATCCTGGTGATGAAAGAATTCTGGGTAATGATATTGAAGAGTTACATATTTGGGATTGTAGATAGCATGATGCAATGTGTGTGCAGAGCAGGGACTTCACAGAAACAGGTTGTCTGAGTAATTTAAGTTTTTCATAGTTGTTAATTCAGTGGTATGGTCATAAAAAGACCAAGTGTACTTACTAGAGAATATAGCCTTAATATTGTCTTGAGCAAAATATATTGCTTGTTCAAGAACATATTATATATATTATTAAGACTATATTACAATAATGTTTGACCATAATGATTACTTTCTATTGATATGCAATTTAACTTGATGTAAAGAAATAACACAAACCAGTTTGTTGGTCAAATATAGAAAGAACTCAATTTGCGATGTAGAGGAGAAGAACAAAGAGAAAAGATGGCAGACACTGAGTACTTCTTATATGTGGTGAACTATGTTAGGTGCATTACTAGTATAGGCATTAACTTCAGAACTGGGCAGGTTATTACACTTAGGATTTCAATACATGAGTTAGAGTATACATAACCTTTAAGTGGCATAGTTTGGATTAGAATATAAGCCCAAAGCCTATGTTTTTAAAATATTTTTAATGTTTCTTTTTATCAGCAGTTTTGGAAAATAATTTTTGATTGTTAATTTTTATCTTAAAGTATTCTAAACGGTGATTTAATGTCACACCAAGCTTTCAACACACCAATCTGATCTACATCATGAATGTTCAAAAACTCAAACTACCTGTGTGTTCTAGCCCTCTAGGATGCTATAGACATGCCAAATTGTAATCACAATGCCTGTCGACTTTAAAATGAGAAATGGAAAACCTTAATTAGACAAAACATTTTGTGAAGTTCTTAGAGCGTTTTTATCTCTAAGCAATTTACTTGAAACCTACTGAATATTTATTAGATTGTGAAGTGAGCTTGACATCAGAACAAAGATATTGACAAAGAATTTCCCAGATAAACTGGATGAAGCCCTCTTACACAGTCGCTTGCTAATTCTCTTGCTCTCTCACTGTTCGAGAACATTTGACTCTTAAGGCGATTTTTCATAGCTGTAGTTTAAATATCTCACTAGTCCTCCCATCATCCATATATAGGCAGTATCAAATGCTATAAAAACCAAGCAATAAAATAATGGGTAAAGAAAATAATGGGCACTGAATTCAGAAAAGAGAGAAATGGTTGAGGAATGAAAAGGAAGAGACAGAGCAAGACCACACATTGCTTAAACTCTAAGTTTTTGTCATTGTCCTAATATTCATAATATTTTTTACTGAGATAGATAGTATACACATACAAACACATGCAAAGATAGGGAGATAGAGAGATACATAGATGAGAGCTAATAGATAATGATAGATAGATAGATGCTTGCATGAACCAATAATGAATGTGTGTAGAATTACTCCAATTCTGATACCTTTAATTCATTAAAAATAAGAATAAAAAAGAAATTAAATACATTTTGGCTAACAAAAGGCAGCCATGATATAGTCTTTGAATGAGTTCCCATGAGATTACTGCCAGGATATCATTATTGGAATTTGAGCTTTTCCAGATTACTTAGCACACATTGATTATAAACTCTTGTTTATTTCACAAATTGCTAATAATTTATGTGGTGTCAGATTTGCCTAATTTATTTATTTTTACAGGATTATCTAATGTGTCTCCAAGTTCCTGGGAAAGTTGTATATTTTACTATCATCAGAAGATAATCTCTGAAATGTATCAGTTAGAAGAACTGGTCAATGGAAAAAACAAACAAA
>NW_006381400.1:0-1847 GCF_000327345.1 Myotis davidii
TCCAGAACTTTTTGGTCTTGCAAAACTGAAACTGTATACCCATTGAACATTAACTCCCCATTTCCTCCTCCCCATAACCCCGGCAACCACTATTCTACTTTATGTTCCTATGTGTTTGACTTCTTTAGATACCACCTCATATAAGTAGATTCATACAGTGTCTTTATGACTGGCTTATTTCACTTAACATTCTCAAGTTTCATCCATGTTGTAGCATGAGACAGGATTTCCTTCCTTTTTACGGCTGAACAATATTCCGTTGTATGCACACACAGGGCCCTAGTTTTATTTGGTTACCTTAAATAGAGTTTCCATTTATAACAAGTAGTGAGCTATATTAACTTAAGTACTCAACTTCTCCATGTCAAGTCCTCAGCTTCTGCCCCAATGCTCCTAACAATTAAAATGCCTTACCATTTGTAATTTATTCACCTCTGAAAAGGCCAGTCAGCCTCTTATAATGATGGATCTCTATCGAGCACCATTAAAATACTCATTGAAAATACTCATTATAAATATAAAGCTTTGAATGAGAAAAATACTATATCAAGTTACCATGCCATCGATGACTTTTCCAAATACCACATGTTTGCCATCCAACCAGGAGGGCTTGGTCAAGGTGATGAAGAACTGAGAGCCATTGGTGTCAGGCCCAGCATTGGCCATGCTGACCCACCCAATGCCATAATGCTTCAGTTTGAAGTTCTCATCTGGAAATGTCTCACCGTAAATGCTTATACCTGGTGAGACAGAACAAGAAAGAGGAGATTCAACAGATGTTATATGAAAGTCAGTTCTTCAAAGGGAAACATGAGGGTTTAGTAGAATTGGTAAATAGGACCCAATAAGAGTGGGAAATGGGGAAAAGATGGTAAAAGATAAGGAGAAATGAAAGGGAGCATAAAGTAACTCCTTAAGGAAGCAGGCCCTGGGGACTGAAACCAACATACACAAAAGCCTTAAATTTGACACAGGATGGCAGCATACCCTCTGGCGTCAACCGAAGGGCCAAACCCTGACCAACTAGTTCAGTGATTTCACTGTCACATGAGAAGTAATTGAAGGGCAAGATGTAATAGTAAAGCCAGACTGAAAGGTGGATGAGCCATTTCATGGCTCAGTCTCTGTTCTGAGGTCCAGGGTACCTCTCCTGGGTCACTCCTACCTCAGCATCCAACCAGGGTACACTAAGCACTCAATACTCTTAGCTAATTCTCAAAACAACCCATAGAATAGGTATTCTCAATCCTGGTTTGCAATGAGAAACCCAGGCTACAAAACTTGAAAACAGCAGAACAGAACGTGAGCACCTGGCTTTCTGATTCTGAAGCAGGTGGTCTTTGCTGCCTCCGCACTAAGAGCAAGAGCAGCCAGCCTGGAAGTCATTAGTCACAACGACGTCAGGCTCGTCAAAATACAGAGGGTGATGGCGATGGGGAACACCCAGTGACCCAACCTGAACAGAAAGACCAAAAGCAGGCAGATGGGCTGGAGTTCTAGCAAAGCAGCCGGTAGAGCAGAACACATTTCCCCATGAGAAATATATGCTCCATCCTCCAACACCGTGAGTGCCTGTCATGCTCACCCTCTCCCCTTCTGCAGGGCTCCCTATCCATCCACTGCCAGCCCTAAAATCCTGGCTTAGTTAGAACCAGAAGTGGATATCAAAGGCAAGCTGGTTGGTCAGTGACGGTAACCTGGCAGGAAAGCTCTGCCCACGAAGGAGTTTAGGCTAAATTAAGTGATCCACAAGGTCCTATCTCCAAAACTCAGAGAATTTTAACTCACTCATGCATGCACACACTTGCACCTGTGCGCGTGCGCGCAAACACACACACACACACACA
>NW_006381401.1:0-1847 GCF_000327345.1 Myotis davidii
CCTGTTTAAAAAGTTTGAGGACCCCTGCGTTAGGGAAATGCAAATTAAAATCACAATGAAATACATTTCGTACTCACTAGAATAGCTTCTATCTAAAAGACTGGTAATACCAAAGCTGGTGAGAGTGGGGAGCAACTAGAACTCTCAGACATTGCTGGTGGAATGTAAAATGCCACAGTGATTTTTAAGAATAGCTTGGCAATGTCTTCTAGTAAGATATAAGTCTACACTAAGACTTAGAAATTCTCCTCCTAGGTATCTGCCAAAGAGAAGTGAAAACCTATGTCCACAAAAAGACTTCAACAGTAATGTTTATCATGACCTTTTTCATAGCATACAAAAATTGAAAACAAACTAAATGTCTACCAACAGGCAAACAGAAAAGCAAAGCTACTCGGCAATGAAAAGGAAAGAAATGCTAGAACTTGCAACAACGTCGATGAATCTAAAAAGAAAATGAAAATCTAGGTATAAAAGAATATGGACTCATTCTATTTATATGAAGTTCTAAGTCACATAAAACTAATCTACCATAAAAATAAACAGAAAATAATCATGGTGAAGGATGGGACAAAGAAAATTAACACTAAGAGAAAAGATGGGCACAAGGAAAATTCTGGGTTGGTAAAGATATCCTATATTTAAGATTACCTTGCCTAATTTTGGATTTTTATTCTTCCACATAAATTACTGAGATATAATTTTACATGTAATGAACTTGGAAAGAATGTAGATTCAGTTAAATGAATTTTGAAAATTATATGTAACTTTTGATGTATGTAAGTTATACCACACTAATCCCCATGAAAGAATAAGAATCTATAGTTTAAAAGGACACCTTTAAAAAAAAAGAAAAGACATGAGGAGAAACTTGCTTTATCAAGAAATAAAATATAAGGCATCGTAATAAAACCAGTCTGGTATTGTTCTACAAACAGATTATGAAATAGAGAGCCACGACAGACCCATTATCGTACCTCTGATACGATAAAATAACACTATAAATCAAAGGAAATGCTGTTTAATAACAGTGTTGAAAAAACTGGAAAACAAGAAAAATGGAGTTGGATTACTACCTCATATCACTTTATTCCAAGTAGATAAAAGATCTAAAAGTGTGTTAAGATAAACATCTAAAATGACCAGAATAAAATGTAGACGACTGGTGTGACATGGAGGTAGGAAAAACAATTTCTGAACAATACTTCAAAAGCACAAACCACACAGCAAAAATTACAGAGATTTGATCACATCAAAATTATTTTTCAATTCAATGAAAGACATTTTGGAAAGAGTCATAGATGACAGAATGAAAGAACATATTTGTGGCATTTAATATCAACAAGGAATTCGTTATTTAGAATATACAAAAATACATAGAGACAGCAGCCCCCAAGTAAAAATGTTCAAAGGATATGATTTCTAGAAAAGGAAACTCAAAAAAAGGCTAATAAGCATCTGAAGAGATGCTCCAACTCATTAGCAGTCAGAGAAATGCTAATTAACCAAGAGCCACTTCTTTATACTTATTAGACTGTTAAAATTAAAAAACTGGATAATGCCAAGTGCTGGAGGGGATGCTGGGGATGGAAATTTCCGTGTACAGCTGGTGGGAGTGGTGCAGCCATTCTGGAAAGGTCTGCGGAGTACTTAGTCAAATTAGATATATAAATACCTATGAACCAGCTTCACTGCTTCTTTAATACAAACCCAAGAAATCCTCACCCAGCAAGGGCACAAGTGTGAGGATGTGGAGTTATTCAGGTTGCAGGGGGTTGGGAGATTGCTATGCACATTGTAATGGACGTACATGATGGTACCTGCTCTAGTTAGCAGTTAGTAGCAAT
>NW_006381402.1:0-1845 GCF_000327345.1 Myotis davidii
ACACACACACACACACACACACACACTCATGAGGAAACCAAACAACAATCAGTTTCTTTTTATGCATGTGATGAGATGAAATTGTGACCTCCAGCTGCTGTTCTGTCTTGTAAAATATGTCCAAATGTTTAAGAATTTCTAAGCAAATGGTCCCTTAATGAAGTCTGCAGAGTTCAATAAAGAGGTATGGAGAAAACAAGCTTGGTGGTGTTTGTTTTATCTTTCTTAGGGGGCACAGGAAGGGAGAGGTGTGCAGGTATACAGGGGAGGCTGAATTGGGGGACCTGGAGGGGCAGCCCTGGATGTTTCTCTTCACCTGAAAGATAGAGTATGAAAATGTCACTGCCTTGTAATCCCAATGTGCCAAGAGTGGTAACCCACCCCCATGCTGTGCTCGTGGACCGAAGTCCAAATTCTGGTTATTTGGCTCTCATGTCGGTGATACCTGGGTATTCTTGGCCTTACTATAGCTCTCACGTAAAGATGTCTCACAATGCCTATAGGAGCCACACACACAACTCTTACAGTGCATCCCCTTCTCTGCTTCATTGTTCTCCGTGACACTTACCACCTCTGAAACAACATATTTTATCTATTTACTTTATTTATTATTCACCTCCCTCTAATAGAACATAAATTCAGAAACTAAAAAGCAAAGACTCGGGAGGGTGGAGGGGAACAGAACAGAATATCCAAGGACTATGAATGTGCATGTGTGTTTGTTTTTCTTTATTTTACCCCACACAAATAGTAACGTACCATATATATGCTCTGCACTTTGCTTTTCTCATTTCATACTGTGTACCTTGAAAATCATCCTGTATCAGTGCACAAAGAGCTTCCTTGTTCTTCTGTACACAGTAATCGCTAATCTCCTAAAGCTGAACGTTCAGGTTGCTTCCAAACTTTGGTATAACAAACAGGGCTGGAATGAATGGCCTGTCAGTGGTTCCTATGGGTTCTGCCTTCAAAATAAATCTGGAATCTGCATTTCTTGCCCCTCCACTGCCACAGCTCTGGGCCATGCCATCACTCTCTATTGCCTAATGATTGCAGCAGCCTCCAGATCAGGCTCACTGTTTCCACCCATGATCCCTCTCAGGCTCTTCTCAACACAGTGGCAGAGGGATTCTATCAACCTGTCACTCTGGTTATATCACTTCACCATCAAAGCCTTCCAAAGGCTTCCCATCACATTTTGAATAAAATCCAAAGTCCTTGGCATGGTCTGCAAGGCCATGTATCCCTAGGCTCCTGCCTGCCCCTTTGCTTTCACCTCCCCCTGCTCCCCCCTGAGGGTGTTCTGCTCCATCATCACTGTCCTCCTCACTGTTCCTCAAACATGCTCACCTAACGCAACCCTTTCCAGCCCCCCATCCCAGACTCTTCTACCCTCTCTGACCTCCTGTCCTACTACTCTTTACTTCCCTGACTCTCCTTCGGACATATTGGCCACCAGTCCACTTTCCAAGGCACCGAGCATACTGCCACCACAGGGCCTTTCCTCCGGCCGTCCCCTCTGCCTGGAGCATCTTTTCCAGACTAGCCACATGGCTCATTCCATCACCTCCTTCAGGTGTAAACTCAGCAACCCCTTTAGCTGACAATCCTGTTTATAATAACAACCTCCCCACACACACATACACAATATACACACATACACAAAAGTCTCACAATCTTTCCCCTCCTCTGCTTTATTATTCTCCATAATACTTACCACCTTCTGACACACTATATTGTATTTATTTATTTTGTTTATTATTGATCTCCCTCCAATAGAATGTAAATTTCTCCCTCTGATAGAACATGCATTCAAAAACTGAAAAGCAAAGAGAACAAAGACTG
>NW_006381403.1:0-1847 GCF_000327345.1 Myotis davidii
TGAGTGTAACAGAAATAACTTTTATGTTTTTTATTAAATTGAAGCATCACAATATTAAATAGGTACTTTAACCTGAAAATAACATATTAACTATGATTTATAAGCATATTTTAGAATTGTGCTCTCTGAAATGTCTTATTTGCACATATTTTCTGTTTGTGTAATAAGTAATAGCTTATCCTATGGGAATATTAATATCTGTAGCTTTTTAAAAATTACTCATATACTTGAGTAAAGTAAAAATGTAGCTAAAGAAAGTGTCATGATGGATTAGGAAATCAAGAACACAGTGGAGAGCTGCACTGCTTCCTGATTGGAAGAATAGTTAGGCTGTCAACAGTATGAGCTGCCCCCATTGAAATGAGATGATGTAGTTGAATATTTAACAAAGTACAGTACTGAATGCAGAGTCACATCAAAGATTGAGATGAGAAAAGTCCTCGTTGTCATTTCTATTTCACCAGTTGGAGTTTTCAACTTGTGAAAAGTGCAGCACAGATCCTGGAAATTGAAATCGTTTGCTAAAGCACAGGCAAGTGCAGGGCAATCAGTGGCAATAGCAGATTGAAGCTCATGCCTGTTAATCAATGTGACTTAACCCTGATCTGGGGGGAAATTCTTTTGATGATGAGAATGTCAACCCTGTTCACTCCCTGTATTTCTGCTGAGGGTGACAATTATTTCTTATCAGTGATAATATAGAGGAAGGATGTGCAGGATTAATAGCTGCTGTGGAGAGGAAAGGGCTAGGGGCTGGGAGCAAGCCAGCTCTGCTGTAGCAAACATGCTGTCTGCACACACTAAGCAAGACAGCAGTTGTCATACATTATTGCTTTCTAATGCTAGGTCAATAGCTTATTTGTGAGACTTGCATTATTCATTTAACCTGTTCAGCTTCCTATTTGTTATATGAGTTGAACTCTAAGGTCTTTCTAGCTCTTACCAACTCTATGTCAAGATAAGGAGTCTTATACTACAATATTTAACTGTTTTATATGAATTGCTTAGGCTTATGTGCACATAAATACCGAAACTTCATTTTCTATGATGGTATGTGATGGGATAGTGTTCTGAGTATTTCTAAGTCCCTGCGCTATCTTTTATATACACTAAGTTTCATTCATTTTTGCAACTTGATTGTACCCCTGCCATGGGTTTCACATGGGGTTAGAGTTAGACACTTTAAAAACATTAACAATATTTATCAGACTTTGAAACAGCAGTTTCTTTCAGTATACTTGTGCAACAAATTATATATACAATTATGCACTTTCATCTCTTGGATTATTTTGAGACCCAGCCAGGGATAAAACCATTATGCAAGGATTCTGTACTATCCAATTTCTGAAACCCTCACTTTAATGTCTGTATTGGGATGGAAGTAATGGCAAGTAAATAAAACTCCTGTTAGAGTGGTTTTACGTTCAGGCAGACAGACATGAACCATAGCAGCTATGTGAACTTGGAAAAGATGTCTTATCTCCTTGGGCTTGTATTTAAACATAAGGCTAATAATTTACCAATAATATAGGGTTGCTGTGATGTAATTGTAAATACTTAATATGATGTATCCAATAAATAGTAGCTATCATTACTATGATTACTACTACTACTATTACCAAAATAAATATATTTACTAGAAACTTGGGAGGAACTTGTGTAAGCTTGTTATGTCCGTTCTGCTATACTTTTTAAGTTCCACTGAATCCTCTAAAACAGATATTAATAAAATAAAACTTAAATGAATAGCTGAAGAGAAAGGCAGAGCTTTCCGCTTTGATTATTTATAAAATACTAAAGACCCCATGCACAGATTCATTTACCAGTGGGTTCCCTCGGCCTGGCCT
>NW_006381404.1:0-1847 GCF_000327345.1 Myotis davidii
AAAAAAATTTAAGTGCAGTTTTGACCAGAGATGGGTTGTGGGGTGATTACAATGATAGCTATGATTTCCTTTGGGAAATAAAACATCTCTTCAGGAACTTATAGTCCACTGGCTATGGAAAATTACCAAATATAACTACAGTTCATCATGGTTACTGCTATATTAGTACCATATAGAAGTAAGAGTTACAGTTATCACACATTTTTAAGTTAGCCATGCCTGGATATGCCAATAGATCCACCCAAAGTCAAAGAGCTGGTTAAAATCAACACAGGTGGTAATGGGAAATACTGGGCAGAAGTCTTCTGAGGTCCTCGTATTAATGGGAAGAATCACATATGCATAGCATTAGTGAGGAAATGGAGTAGCAGGTAGGAACTATTTCAGAGTCCATTAGAAGATGACTAATCGGGAGACCAACACTGTTAAGACCTAGAAATGCAAGAATAAGGATGAGCATGCAGAAAGTAGACTATGTTTAGAATAGAGGAAATGCCAGTTAAAACAAATGAAATGAGGCAAAGAAAGAAACATAGTGAAGCATCACAACTACATAATAG
Source organism: Myotis davidii (assembly GCF_000327345.1). Taxonomy (NCBI): domain Eukaryota; kingdom Metazoa; phylum Chordata; class Mammalia; order Chiroptera; family Vespertilionidae; genus Myotis; species Myotis davidii. The sequence goes on from NW_006381404.1 coordinate 561, forward strand.
GTATAATTAGGGTAGAAAATCTGTGAAGCAAGAGTATATGAGGTGAAAGAGAAGTTTTGCCTCTATAATGCTTAGAGATAAATAATAATAAAGCTACCTAATCTAAATATACTATAAATAAAACAAGATTTAAGTTAGAAAGGGAAGTATGCTATTCTTTAATGTTTATTGAACCCCTGCGGTGCTCTAAGTGCTCACATCCTCATTGGAATGATAATAACAACCATGGGAATAGATAAAAGGGTAAGAAAAAGACATGATGGGGCAAGGTTGAGTGGAAAGATCATTTTATTGAGCCCCTATTACAAACATGTCTAATAGGATAAGGTATTTTGTTAGACTCTTTGAGAAGTAAAAAAGAATTTAATAGCCTAAGAAGAGATACATGAATGAAAATATTACAAAGGCCATATTTTAAAAATTAACTTAATAGATTAAAGCAAGGCCATATCACTGACAAGATGAACACTTTTAAAATTTCTCACCTTGAGATTGATGATTTAAGTTAGATCTTAAATATCTCTTACTACAAGTGCCAAATTCATACAAGTTTTGAGTTATCACTTAAAGAAGGTGGGAGAGAGTAACTTTTTCAATGTTAATGTGATATCTGAAGTTAATAAAGACCCTGCTTAAGATAAATTTGGGCATCTTGCCAGCAATAGTTTCATTACCTCATTATTCCTTCTTAATTTTCTTTACTGTCTTCTCTGCCTTACTCATCCATGCAATGCTTCTAAACTTATGGTTCTGTTACTGAACTGCATGCTCTCACTAGGCAAGCTCATCCATTCCCACTGTCTCTGTGTCTTCACTGAAGACTACTAGTTCTAAATCTCCATGTCAATGACTCTCTCCTGGGTTCCCAAACTGCATACCCATCTGCCTACTATACATCTTCAAATGGTTGCGCCATAGATATATGTCCAAATGGAAACATCTTCTTTCCCTCAAAGCCTTCTCAGTCATTAGCTTCACTGCACCCCTAATCAGAAATTTCAGTCATTCTACAATTCTCTTCTCTATATCATACTTTACCTTATAACTATTCTATTTCTTAGTGTTTCTTTAATATTGCTATTACCCTAACACAGAACCTCATTTCTCTCTTGGGACACTGCAAAGATCTCTGAACTTACCTTGATGTTTATAGCTACTCTCCAAGCTATCCTCCAGGCAGTTTACCACATACTTCCAGCTTAGGCCCTCGATCCCTGTAGAAAAAGGTCCAATCTCTTGAGACTGGACTAGACACTTCATTATCTGGCTCTTTTCTTACTTAACCTC
>NW_006381405.1:0-1848 GCF_000327345.1 Myotis davidii
AAGAATCCAGGTTCCAGTCCAAAAATTCCATTTAAATATGAATACCTAAACATAAATATCAGTACCATTGGTTTATGGTATTTTTCCATCTCCTGATACATTTCACAGAATATAAAAGTTATTAAAAGTACCAGAAAGTCTATATAACTCCCTAGTGACTGTCCAAAAGAGACAGTAGTAGTGACTGCTACAAAAATCCCATTAGATTTAGATATGAAATAAATAATAAATTAAATGTGCAAGACATTTTAAGTCAAGGCAACCTTGGACAAACATTTGAAACCTTGAAAAGAAATCTACCCAACCCTGATATTTGTACTTAATATTGACTCTACAGCAATAGTGCAATAAATTTTAAATTAAAGATAAGTAAAGGAAAAGGGAGTGCAAGATGAGTAATTATTGTAGATGAAATCATATTACTAGAATCACCATCCTCCGCCCAAACATACCCTACTATTAAGTCCCACTAACTGAGAAACAAATAATTTTTAAGAAATAACAATGTTGACAATGGAAACTGTAAGTGAAAGAAGTTAACTACTTTGCAAATATTGAAGTGTAATTTATAAATTGTTCACATGAAGAAAATTCTCTAGGTATGTGCTATGCAATCAAATAGTCCATGCAAAAATAAAAAATAACTTGAGATAATATCAGTAGGAGGGAAACAATTTCGAATATGTAAAATTAATTAAAGCCCTTTCTCCATTTTATTGTCAATTAAAAAAAGGTTATGAATTTTTTTTGTTTTGCTTTCATTAGTCACAAGTGCCTGTCACTAAAATCTAAGCATATGAGTTAGTGGCAAAGGAACTCCAAGATCATTTGCCCTTATGTCCTCAATTTATGAATAAAGACACTAATACACAGAAACTAATATCATTCAATTAATCGCAAAACTCAAACTCAGTTTTCTGATTCCCAGGCAACATATTCTCATTATCTTAATCACTAAAGGACAATGCAGTTCAATTTAACATCATTGTTTCAAAGTACTGTAGACTATTTGATTTCAGGAACCTGGCTTGAGACAGTGCTAACATATAGATCCATAACCAAAACAAGAGGGCTGAAATAATTACCCTTCACTGTAAAAGTATAAATAGAATTTGAATCATTAACTCCCCATGCAGTAAATTAATTACATTCTGTAAATTAATCCTATTTGCCCTTCAAAGTTGGCTAGCATATAATTAATACTAACTACACGTCATTCAACAATGGGACCTGAACTATAACCTAGACTTTATTTGTGAATCAGTTGTATCAACTTAGGCGTGTTTCTTAACACTCTAATCTAGTTTCCTGTAAAAAATCAAATATATCAGCACACCTATTAGAATGGTTAAAATAAAATACAGCATACAGGATCAAATGCTGACAAGGATAGTGAGCAACTGGATCGCTCATACATTCCTAGTGGTAATACAAGATGGTACAAAAACACTGGGAAACAGCTTGGCAGTTTCCTATAAAAATGAACATGTCTTTATTATATGATCCAGCAATCACAATCCTGGGTATTTACCCTAGGAAACAAAAATATCTTCATACAAATCTTGTACACGGATGTTTACAGCAGCACTATTCTCAATTGCCCCAAACTGAAAAGAACACCAGTGATAAATAAGCAAATAAATACATGCATAATTACCACATGAGATTTGTGCCATTAAAAAATAGTGTGTAGAAATTATTTCTATGAGAGTTTAACATTTAAGGTATAGAGTGGTGTAAATAGGGTTGGACTAGGAGACAGAGACCTCCGTAGGCAGCGTTTTGTAGTCATCTAAAGATTTAGGTCTTTATCCCAAAAAGCAATGGAAAGTTCTTCATATTTAGTAA
>NW_006381406.1:0-1847 GCF_000327345.1 Myotis davidii
CTTTACCCTGTGATCAGGACACTTATTTGGATTTCTGCTTGAATCTGTGCTTCCAGAATTGTAACCCCTTGATCTTAGACAAATGCGTATTGCCTCTCTTTTGGCTTTTTAATTTTAGGTGAACAATGCCAGTGATGTTTGAAGTTGTGAGACTGCGTGAAATCACCTAGGGAGTGAGTATTCAGAGCAGTAATGTTGTAGAATTGATACCTGAGGCATGGCAACTTTAAGAGGTCTGGGAGATAAGGAGAGATAGCCAATGAGATTCAGAAAGTTTGCTAAAAGAGAGAAAACAATAGCAGGCGAGTGTGTGATTCCTGAAGCCAGGTGAAGATAGTGTTAATTCTTGTTCTTAGATGCTGCTTGTAAGTCAAGTGATATGAGTAACACTGGTAGACCCAAGGTATGATTGATTCATCACTTTTTCTCAACCAGCTGTAACTGGCCCTCTGGATCAGATGCTTTTTGGTGTGAGAGTTTATCCTGCTCATTGTAGGGTATTTCCCAATATCCCTGATTACTACACACTAGATGCCAATAGCATGGTCCCAGTTGTGACAACCAAAAAATGTCTCCAGATGTCAAATTTCCTTTTGGAGACAATCGGCCTCGGTGGAGAAGTACTGTTCTACATATACTCTAACTTGCAGTATTTCCGTTTATTTAGCCCCCGCTGAAAGCCCAGCAGGCTGGCAGAAGAAAATCCTGAGGTTAAGGCAGAAGCGATCCTCTATCAGGAAGGTTGGGAATTGTCAACAGAAAGCCAGCAGCCTTTACTCCAGACAGAAGGGCAGACCATCCATTTCATGGCTGAATTGCCTTTCAATGATAGCTTGATTAGCATCATTTTCTACCAGGGCATCTTCGGAGCACTTCTCACAGAAACTAACGCTACCAACCTTCAGGGGGAAATGGAAATCCTCCAACTTGATTGTGCAGGCAATTGTCTAGACTCCGAAGTGCCTAATTAACTTTGTTTTCTTGGTGTCTCTGTGCCTGGAGGACCAGAAACAAGCAATTCAGCACACTACGGAAATAATTTCCTAGTGAGGTAATTATCGCAGCTGCAGTCAGTCACACTTGCTGTCCCAGTGACCATGGAGGTCGAAAAAGCAGAGGACACAGGCTTTTACGGATCTTTGTTAACCTGTTCCTGCCCAGGTCTCAGTCCAGGGAGCAGGCCCTCATCCCATGTCCGGTCCCTGTCCGACCACTTCTGGCATTCTGAGCCTGGGCTACATCTTACACCGCGAGACCTCAGTTTCCTCATTTGTCATATGGAAATAGAGCGTATCACTGGCCCCGCATATTAATGTACTCACCAAGGGCCAAGTGAATCCAACAGCTAAAATGATAAACTGATAGTGTTGATAGAGGAATTTGTCAGCCAGTTTTAAACTTCTAGCCATCACTGGGCCACCCAATGTCTAGAGCCTTGTGAATTAATGTGGAAAAACAAATCCTGTAGCTATAAGTAACACATCACCTAAGGGTTTAATGGTGCTGAAGCTGTTAATTTGTTAAATATAACGATTTAAACTATGCCAGATGTCTCTTTGTTTAGGATTTCCCAAGCTTCTATTATCCTCCCAGAGGATCTTAAGAAATTCACACACAACTGCCCACCTGGAGGAATATTCCAATCTGGTGTTTACAGAGCACCTACTAAGTGTCAGTTAAGCATTCGCTCACATGCTCTTCACATGGCTGTTTTGGATGTCTTGGTCTGTTCTTTATCTTTCAGTTAGGGTTGTCAGATTTAGCACGACATGGGGTATGTTTATACTAAATATATACCATACACTTATATTAAGATAATTATTTGTTGTTTATCTGAAATTCAAATT
>NW_006381407.1:0-1848 GCF_000327345.1 Myotis davidii
AAAAAATTTATGGCATTAATTAACATGCATTAACTTGCAAATATCTTAGCGGTGCCTGGTACTATGGTTGAGTCTTCCCTATTAGATTTTCTTGCAGCCCTTTGTCTTCTCTTTATTCTCTTCCTTAGCAATCAACTGCGATTTGTCTCCAGACTATCAGCAGTAACTTACAACTTAAACAACCAATTCCTGGTGTGGGATGTGGAATAGCCTCTATTTAGACTAAATTTTTAGTGGGGTAGATTTTAATCTGTAATTTTCTATCCAGTTCTGTTGCTTTTCAAACGGAGCCTGAATGAAGTGAGCTCAATTGCAATGTCCCAAGAAGACTTGATGTCAACACTCTTCTGTGCAGAGAACAAGAGCCAGATTGGGGCTGGAGTCACCGAGTCAGGGGTCGTTGCCCGCTCTCTGGAATGCTGCTCCATGAGACCGGCTGGGTAGCCCTCACAGTAATCTCATGGCACCATGAATGGCTAACAGCTTTCTAATAGGCTAAGTGGCTAACCCTCTGTAAATAACACCTGACGCTTTTGAAGGGAAGGACAAATCTTACCCTGAGAACCTGACATCATTGGAGGCAGTGTACTGCATGAGACTGGCAGATAGTGTCTGAACTTATTGCCAGTTTTTACTTATAACCCCTTAGTTATGGATATGACAGCTCTCCAAGAAAACAGACAAGGAAGTCAGGGCCGTTCAAATTATGTGAAAATGACCATTTGGAACAGCACAATCATATCATAAAAACAGCAAAAACTTGCAAAGCCATTTCCTATTATTTGCTTTTTATTCACACACCTGAGTTGGGGTTATTTGGATGCACCATCTACAAAGCACGAAAATGACAGGTAATTCTGCATAGTTGATGTCTTTTAGCACGGAGGGTACACGTAAGACTCTCTTTCCTATCTGCACAGTGTTAAATCTCACCTTGATCGACCTGCCTGGGATTACTAAGGTGCCCGTGGGAGACCAGCCGGTGGATATTGAGCATCAGATCAGGGAAATGATCATGCAGTTCATCACGCGGGAAAACTGTCTGATCCTGGCCGTCACCCCAGCCAACACCGACCTTGCAAACTCAGACGCACTGAAGCTGGCGAAAGATGTCGACCCTCAAGGTGAGTGTGTGGCCCTAAGGATGAAAGGGAATTCATTGAAAATGTAAGGTAATACCAATTCTCAAAACTTGAATTCATTATTCACTAAATCTGCCATTATTAATATTGTTAGAGCTTTTGTATTTAGGATGTTGAAAGAAAAGTAACTGGGGAATAAAGTCTAAATCTATGCAAATAAATGTAATATTAACTGAGATCTAAGAAAATAGACATTTCTAATCTTCAAGCACTACTTATTTTAAAAGTCAATAAAATAAACTTCTGGGACAGAATTTAGACAGTCCCCTTGGTTATTGTAAGCATTACCTGAATAATTACTCCCAATAAAAAAATCTGTTTTTTATTTCTTTAAAACAGGAAGCTCTCTTAATGCATGGAAGATGTTTAACTTATAATTACTTGACATAAATATATATTATAAAGCAGGGGTTTATCTGTTATTGGCATTTCAGAATCCAGAAAAGTCCCTTATTTATGCTGGTGAACTGATTTCTTTTCTTCCTTTGAGCTGAGTAATAACAGTTTATCTGCAGAGACCCTAGTGATGGGCCTTCCTGTGTGTCTGTTTAAAGTAACTATGGAAGTGCATCAGTGATATGTCTGCTTAATATGGAGATGAGATTCTAGGATTTCTTCTCTGATCATTAATCACCCCCATTTTCTCTCTCCTCCTTATCATTAGCATGTTAGAACTCCTGGATCAATCCCCATTTTTTTAAAAAAA
>NW_006381408.1:0-1848 GCF_000327345.1 Myotis davidii
CAAAAAGTTTGCCCACCCCTGCCTTAGACTGTTCCAATCATAAACTCTGAATTGCCTTGGCAATGAGTAGACAGCCGATAATACTAGGGTACAAAAACAAAAGACAACTAGGAGCACGTATTATTGTTGAAACTATAATGCTTCTGGCTACCTCTACTGACAGTCTAACATCTTGTGTTTGTGCAGGTCTGGGGACCAGGAGAAACCTGTGATTCTGTAAATGGTGGTCGTTCGCTTTTCTCTAACGCACTTCGCAGATCAGAAGGTCAGGAGGAAACCGCAAATGTTCCTTATCCCCTGTTGAACCCAATTTATCACATAATTTTGTGTATTCTTATATGTGTGGGTGAAAATAAAGCAAGTTTCGATCCAGTTTAAACGATTTAATCTGATATGTGTAGGTGTTGTTTTCCAAATAATATCCAGAACATTCTTCGATGTTTTCCTTTTCGCCCTTTCAGATTTCAAGTTGGAGATTTTTCAGCTCATAATATGAAAATGTTGCTGATTTTGTTCCTCATAATAATTTGCTCCCATGTCTCTATGAGCCAAGATTCTGGTAAGGAAAGAACTGGAAAGAATTCTTTAACTCATTTTGGAAAATACATGATGTTGACTTCCTTAAAAGTTGAGTTTCGTTTCACTTTGTCTTGATTTTGACAGTTGGAAGGGTGGGGTGGTAGCTCAGTTTCTTTTTGAAGCTCATTTGTCTCTGGAATTTATTCATTATTAACGATAGAAAGATATAAGAGCTGCTATTTTGTCCTCAGTTTCAACCCCATTTAGGTCTGCTGGGAGGTTGCATAAAATCCTGTCTCTTACTATTAGGTTCAGGCCTGGAAATCTTGGACTGTCTCTTCCTAATTCATTTGTGCCAAAACATTATCTTGGTTGCTCATACAGCTTTTGCTCCAGTTTAAACAATTTAATCTGATACTGTAAAGAAAATGCTTTTACTATGAAGAGAAAGCACCATAGCTGGCTGGCTGTCAGCAATCTATGTCCAGTGGACTTGAACTCAAAATACTGACCTACCCTTCTCTGCCTCTACCTCTTCTTAAATAACGAGTTGGCACACTGGTCACTTCATGTTCAGGGCCATCTGTGTTAGTTTGCCCAGCTTTCTCAAGGGCTCTGACCTGGGTAGTAAGTTTTCTGAAGAGATAAACTAAGACTCTGCCCTGCAAGCATCTTCCTTTGCTGCCTCACTGGGCGTGATATTAGGCTTTTTAAAGAAAAAGCTGAACGTAGCTCATGTGCCAGTTGTCTACATTTCCTTTCTCCACACACAGAAGTGATGGTTTATCCATGAATAGGAAGGTCGCTTTGGTTACAAATCAAGTCATCCTGGGCAGGGCTTGCCGACAGTCCTTGTAGGGGTTCCAGCCTTCTCTTGGAGGAAGATATTAATGCACCCTCTCTTAATTCTCCCCCTAAAATGTTAAGTGGCTAAGTGATCATCAAAGGAAACTGAAAGTGGTTGAAATTAGGTTATTTGGAAGACAAGAAAGAATGGCTTTATCCACTATGCCTCAGTGAGACTGCTATGAAGAGAATGAAATAAATCTAGGGGTGCCAAAGCTGGTTTCCTACCAGTTGTAGACAGGAAAAGATGGATTTTATTTTAATTTGATTATAATGTATCTCGTAATCATATCAGATAACCAGCATCTGAGAGTGAGGAGGGGACCTTAGATATTTTCTTATTGAATCTTCTCATTTTAAAGGTGAGGAAACAGGCCCAAGTATATTGAATGGCTTGACAGAGCTGTTAGAGTTAGCTGATAACAAAGTCAGGACTTCTGTTACTTGTTCAGTTGCATCATACCTTCTTAAATATACACCTTC
>NW_006381409.1:0-1848 GCF_000327345.1 Myotis davidii
ATCTTGTATTGTCTGGAACGATTTCTCAGAACTAGGTTTTAAAGAATAAAGAGGAATTCTCAATTTTTAAGCTTGGAAAAGCCTATGCATGTAAAGACAAGACACACAAAAACAATACATGGAATTTCTGAACTGTGTAAAGTATTGGTTGATTCTGAATGGATGACATGGTGAATAGCTAAGGGAGAAGAGAAGAAAGATGGTAGGAAATCAATCCAAATAGAAGACTGTCTACAGACTGTTAGACTGTGTCTAGTGTTAAAGTTTTAGGATTTGATTTGAGTCATAGTGGTTAAGAACTCAATAACAGTTAAGGTTATTCTTTCTAATTTCAGTGAAAACAACAATTAAGGCTATTCTTTCCAATTTCAGTGGAAACAGCATAGAAAAGGTTTTTCAAATGATAAATTTGAGATCCTTTGCAAATATTTGTAATTTAAACCCTGGCTATGTTTTGAGAATAACTACTATTTAAATCACCATTACTATTACTGATTACTATTCTATCACACAGCTGTTAGAATTTGTTTCAGGATGAGCCTTCAGGGTTCATGTTCATTCTTTAAGAGCTAGGTAAATCTATAAAAAATCTTAAGGATATAGAATATTAACCTATATCATTATCAGTAAGATTCTCCTTTACATTTCAGGTTCTTTTTTAGTATGTGTATCCTTTAAGGACACAAATAGATAACTTGCTTTCCCCCTGATGTGTGACCTATAGTACATTTCTTTGTAATTGATTAATTTGCAACAAATGTGAGATAAGTTGATTAAAGATAAATGTGTGACCAGGCTATATAGTTTTATTATAGCTCTATTTAATTTACCTGTGTTTCATTACACATTCTAACACCTAGCAGAATTTCAGTGCTATAGTATTAACTGTTCTTTACTCCTCTTAAGAAGGCATTTTATATCAAATTGCTTACAGGATCTAACCAAGAACTATGTTGCTAACAGAAAACAGAGGTGTCATGGGATCTAAATGTCAGTCATTTTCTAGTTTGCAAATTGAATCCCAAAGATTGCAATGATGATGTCATTGTGACTTTTACCCAGGTGAGTACTTACACTAAATGCCTAACGCTATTGTGGAGTTGAACAAGTGGAATGCATTAATGAAAGCCTTCATAGGACAGCAGTCACACTTCTACTACCTTCCCTACAGTGATGACATTCCTGAAAATAGCCTGTCAAAAATAAGACAAAGAGTTGGGGGATTTTATGGTGAATTAAACGAAGAAATAACTGCTTTCTCCATCTAGAGAATTACCTGATAAATGTTTTGCAGAATTTAAGTCATTCCAAAATTCATTTCAAAGAACTGACTGCAAATGGCAGTCCCCGAATGGGTTTTTCCTTCTTCTTTTCTCCTTGTCATTGCCAACTCAACACATTAAGAAAATCTAACACCGAAAGGACTACTCCTGTGAGATGTGGAAATAATTATATGTTCTGCCTGAACTGATAGGCAGAGAAGCATTCGGTCTCAGATTCTGCAAAGCATGTCAGTTTCGAGTTTGCATGTTTTCTGTTTCTACTACCCACCGTTTGGAGAAGCAGTGATTGGAAAATAAAAGCATTATCCCTACAGCAAGGAACCAAGAAAATTGAATAGATGACATACTTTTCCACTTTTAGTGTGAAATAAATGCAAAGTGATGTTATTTCTCTCTGTAGGTTTTGAGCAGATAATAGGAAGAGTTTTGCAAATCTGAACCTTAATAATTTTCTATAATAGGTGTGGCATAGAGTATTAAGGGTCCTGGCTGGTTATCTCAGTTGGTTAAAGCATCTTCCAGATACGCCACGGTTGTGGGTTCAATCTCCAGTCAGGCACATACA
>NW_006381410.1:0-1848 GCF_000327345.1 Myotis davidii
CTCTGTTGGCTAATGAGTTTGCCGACCACTGCATTAGGCCATACTTTAAATACTTTTAAGTTTTATTTTCAGTGTCTTAAGGTTTGAACAGTTTTTTATGGAGTACCTAAACTTTTGGATTTAAAAATTATTATTTATATTTTTGGCCTGATGTTCTTAGTGGATATGAACTATATGACTTGATTTTTATTTTACTTATTTTTTGGTCACATTTTTAAAGTTTTCAGCTTTTATCTTTTCAAATACTTCAGTTTTTCTATTACTTTGGATTCAGAGTATAAATATCTACACTCATACTAAAAATTCTATTTTCGTATAGCTTTGCTAATTCTCTCTTTTTTTAGGTTTTATAATTAATTTTTCTAAAGTAATAATAACTTACTTTCCCCCATCTGAGTAGCTCATACTTTCCCTTAAATCTCTAAAACACTCTGCCAGTATTGTTTTTGCTATTTTCACATATTTTTACAGTTATTCAAAGAGGTTAACTAACTGGCCCAAATTCACATAGCTGCCAAGCAGCTAAAGTACAATTGATTATTTCTTGCTCTTCATTATATGAAGTTTTATTTCTTTTTTCTATGTCTATCTTTTTCACTTGATTTTTAGAATGGTATGTATATTGGTGAATTATCTTAGTTTATCTTAAAACACCATTGTGTCATTTCACCTATATTTATTGGATAAATAAGTACACAAATTTATGAGCCAAATATTATCCCCGTGAGTTTACATTTTACAAGGAAAAAAGAACATATGCAGTTTGTCCTAATAGAACAATTCGTTTTCATGGATCAAAGCAAATAAGAAAATAATGTCCCAAACTGACGAGATCAAGAAATAATTCATTGAGTGGGCAGAACTTATTGTGGAAGAGAGGCAATGTGAGAATTCCTTTACTGTTTTCAAGGATAACATGCATATTATCCCTGTAAATACAAATAAAGCCAACGTGTGTTTGTTACTAAGTAGGTAGGTAGTTATGTAAGCAGTAAAATATTGCCCATCATGATACATTATACACATTGATTGAAAAAGGTGTTTTTTCCCCAGGTTATTTCATTTTTGGCTGCTATTTTGCATAAAAAGGGAACTCGTGAGGATATTGAAAATAATATGCCAGAGTTTTTACTAAGAAGTCTGAAAAAGGAACCCCCCTCTTCTATAGCAAGAAAGGTAAGATACCTAGGAGTATACAACTCATGACTCTGATATTACAAAAGCACAAAGAAACTTTAAAACAAGACTTTTAAAACATTATTAGAATATTTGTTTTGTAAACCTAATTTTTGAAGGATTATCAGTTTTATTCTCAGGATAAATATGATTGACTCTCAAAATGGCAAAATATAATTCCAGCTTGAACTTGTTTTAGGGTTTCAGTCTTTTGCTTGGCTGGATTTATATGATTTAGTTTGATTAATTTGTTAAATATTCATGAAAGTGCGTGCAAAGTTAGTTGAAGTTCATGTACTGTTTTTATTTATGTGAGAATAAAAATGATACAGTTGTAGATACTGGTAGCAAAGGGGTGTCATTGATATTTAAAATTGCTTAGAAGACTACATTCCCAAAATATGAAACGAATTCTTCTTATACAAGGAACATTGAAGGCGGAATCAGAAAGACTAAGGTCTAGGCCGGTCCCTGTCTCTCTGACCGTGGGACTATGAGTACTATTCATGTCCATATGTCAGCTTTCTCCTCTGGAGATGTATGTTTTTAAATATCTTACACATGATTTTATAAAAAATATTTCTAACAAAGTAATGAAATGCAAAAAAAAAAGTATACTATATTTATGTGTCTGACTTATATATTTCTCAGCATCCTGGAAACTGGATAGAG
>NW_006381411.1:0-1849 GCF_000327345.1 Myotis davidii
TTGTTCTCTTCATGTTGTTTGAAATAGAGATGTCCTTCGTGGTGCTCTCTGAAGCCTGCTATAGTATATAGGGGAGACATATGGTGGAAGTAAGGAGGTGTAATCACCAGCACTGAAGATGACCCCCCTCCCACATTTTCTCGCCTTTGTGTAGTGTTTTCTCAGATTGAATCGGGGCCGATCTGTTTAACACCGAGGAATGTGTGGAAGTGAAGTGTGATTTTTAAGGGTAGGTCATAAAAAGCATTGCAGCTCCACGGCTGCTCCTTGACTTGCTTCTTCTGTCATGGGGACACCCAAGCAGCCTGGGGAGAAGCCCATGTGGAGAGAAACTGAGGTGTCTGCCAACGGCTAGCACAGATCCCCGGCTAGCACAGCTCTGTCAGTGGGTCCCTTGGAAGTTATTGCAAGCTTTCATCCTCCATCAAGCCTCCAGAGGACAGCAACTCCAGCAAATATCTGCTGCTTTCTGAGAAGCTTCCTGCAAGTACTGCCCAGCCAAGCTGCTCCCAAATTTCTGACCCACAAGAAATACTAGACACAATAAATGTGTTTTTGTTAGTGTTATTTAAGCCATTTTAATTTATGAGTGACTTCAACTTAGGAGTATTTTGTTACACAGCAATAGATACTATATCTAGTGACCTGATTCTTAGGTTGCAGAAAAATATCCCAATCAGGAATAGTTGCATTGGACTCATTTGAACAAGGACAGGTTTCCATTATGTAAGCAACTAAAATTTGTGCTAACAATTTGCATTAGCTAATTAATTAACTAATACACCTAGTAGGTAGAGTTCCTTAACCTCTGACCTTTGGACTTACTGACATTTTGAACTGAATAGTTCTCTGCTATGGGAGGATGCCTTAAACTTTGTAGGATATTTAGCAGCATACTTGATTTCTGCCCATAGCAACCCATTCCCCCAAATAGTTACAATGAAAAAATGTCATTATGTATTGCCAAATATCCCCTGGGGTACAAAATTACCCATGGTTGAAAGTCACTGAGCTGGAGAGGGGTTAGCATTATTTTCAGTACTAAGCTAATGTGAACTTGTTCAAGTCATTAAACTTAGTTTCCTCATTTATAAAATCAAAGAGGATTAGACAGGTGAAATTTGATCCTGAAAGTTAGCAAGTCTTATCAAACTCTCTCTTACTCTCTATCATGTCAGTATCATAAAATCACCTAGTAATACCACAGAATGTAATTTTTTTAAAGGAACAATTGTCCTACCTACTGCATGAAAACAGGAAAGAAAACAAAATGTATGTAAATTGGGAATCAATAGGTTAAACTGCATTTGTTCATAGATGGTAAGGTCAGCTATGTAGAAAATCTGAAACAATTGACAAAAAAACTCCTGCAACTAATAAGCAATTATAGTGTGGTTGCAGATACAAGGTTAATATATAAAAGTCAATATATTCTTATATATCATCAATGAATAAGTAGAATTTGAACTTAAATACACAGTACCATTTATATTAGCACTTCCCAAAATGAAACATACACTTAACATACAACTTGTCAATAACACTCCTGGGTATTTTTCTCCTATTTCTGATCCCAATTCTCCATTTCCTGCTATTTTTGTCCTTTGAAATTTTTTATGTCATCACTTTCATACAAGTCATTATCTTGGGATCTATTTTAGGGTAATCAAAATAAGATAAGTAGTAAAGAAAGAAAAGGTCTCTACTGAATCTGAGTTAGTCATTCTTTCCAATCTTTGCAACAAAAGCAATCATTTGTGGTTTGACCAAGCTCAGCTCCACGGAGTATATATTCTGCTTAGTATATATAGATGTAAATGCAAAGAAACAAAAAAGGCTATATATTTTT
>NW_006381412.1:0-1849 GCF_000327345.1 Myotis davidii
GGATGAGTGTGTGGGTGGAGGACGGAGGCGGGCGGAACTGCCCAGACCTGTCTGCCTTGGGTGTAGCACCTCATCCCAGGTGGACAGGATTCTCCTGAGGTGGCAGCCTGACAGCCGTCCACCCACTCCCGTCACCGTGGGCCACAGCTGCCTGGGGAGCATGCTGTCAACAACCATGGTGGGGGCCCTGGTCCGAGGATGGAGGAATCGAAGCTCTCCTCGAAGAGCTGGATCCAGGCTTCTCATCCCGCGGAGCCAGGACGGGATTCAGACCCAGGGTATGTTTGGGACACTTTGCTATGACTATGTGATTTGTTTTAAGGGTCTAGGAAGTGACAATGAGCTCATGAGCTTTCTCCCCACTGCAGCTACAATTGACATTCTAGAGTCTGTTTTTCTGACCATATGATGGCTAACTCACTTGTGGGAGGTTTAATTTCCCTTTGTCTAGTCAAAAACAGGTACCTTCAGTAGCCACACAGTAAAAGATTATTATTATTCCCACCTTATTTTCTTTCAAACGCTTTTTAAAAATATATATATATAATCCTTATTCCCTGTTATTTGTATTTGACTAGTAGGATAGAAAAGGTTTACTGGCTTTTGGCGGCAAATTCTATCTAAATCGTATTACTTTATTACCTCTGGGGTGGGAAATGTAAAAGTAGTTCACTTCTGGGTTTCCCCACTTATTATTTTTATTTTTTGTTTTGTGACTGTTGTTTCGAGGCAACAGGAATGGCTCACCTATTCGCTAAGTTCAAAAGGTTATGATGGCCTTTTCTGAAATATATACGAAATGCTTCTGAAATAGCTGACCTCATTCTGTTCCGTCTAGACCTGGACTTCTTAGTGATACTTATTTAGAAGGGCACTCTTTGGTCTAGCTGCCGACTGACCTCTGAGGGACGCGCAGAGAAAGCAGGTATGAGCCCACAAGTAACCAGCTCCCAGGGGCTCTCTGGGCTGGGCGGCCAGCCCCTCACAGTGCTTTTATCTGACCAGGGCCCTGCCAGTTCCCGAAGCAGCAGATGCAGCTGTTCTTTCAGTTCAATGACTATGTCTTGAAAGCCCATGTGTGCCTGGCATTTTTCTAGATGCTGCCACGCTCTGATCTATAGCTGACGTACGACTGGGAGGTGTAAAAACGGAAGGTTGTCATTTGTTTGGTTCTGACTGTGATTTCAACCACTCTTCTGGCTGGCTGTATTCAAGAAGAGTCAAATCAAAAGATTCTTTTTTAAATGGTCTGTTATTTAGTCATTGCAAGGTTGTCAATTACTTATTTAACCAGATATCCAAAAGACAGAGGGCTCTTCTGTGTTCTAAACTGCCCAAAGGATTAGCAATGATTTGTAAAACCTAGGCATTTAGTAAGGAATGTGAATCATAGTATTTCAAACATTGATCACCTGCTTCTGCTCCCGGTCAATTTATCTAAGAATATTAAGAGCTTTACAAGATGACAGAGTAATATGTTAACATGTAAAGAATGGTCTTTTTATAAAAACAAAAAACACACATACAGTTTTTTTTAGATATAATTTACATGCTTGCGCAGTTCACCCATTTAAGGGTACAATTCAGTGGGTTTTGGGATATTACACTATTGCTTTTTAATGTTGTGGTAAAATATATATGATATTAAAAATGATATTTTAACCACTTTTAGTGTATAATTCAGTTGTATTAATCACATTCACGATTTTGTGCAACTGTTACCACTATCTATTTCAAGAGAGTTTTTATCACCCCCGCCAAACAAATTCTGTACCCATTAAGCAGCAGCCCCCTATTCTCCCCACCTCCCACCTTTGGTAACCTCTAATTCTATTCTCTATCACCATGA
>NW_006381413.1:0-1849 GCF_000327345.1 Myotis davidii
TCTGTCTCTTTCTCTATTTCACACACATACATTCACATGTGCACACACACAGAATTTAGATTCTCCTTTACCTCCCAAAGACATTCCTGACTCTTAAAGTTAGTCTTGACCTGTCTTGCCTCTTTAAGACCCATGAGAGGAACACTGTGGTATAGTATAAAAAGTCCAGGTTTTGACAGTAAACATAGTTTTGAACCCTGGCTCTGCCACTCAGCTATATGACATGCAAGTTACACAAACATTTTTGAACTTTGGTTCTCTGAAATTCCAGTATTTGCTACTCCTAACAGTGAGAGAGGACATGTCCCTTCCCATAGCACATGGCTCATGGTGCATCTCCCATGCGAATTGCTTTAACCAATATAATGCAAACAGAAGCTTTAGGAGCCACTTGCGGTGCCACAATTGATCTTTTCCTCTATCATAAGGTTGGCATGT
This sequence comes from Myotis davidii, assembly GCF_000327345.1. NCBI lineage: Eukaryota > Metazoa > Chordata > Mammalia > Chiroptera > Vespertilionidae > Myotis > Myotis davidii. Next base: position 439 of record NW_006381413.1, read on the forward strand.
TCCAGATAGGGGTTGTTTCTTCAGCTTTGGTCCAGAAAAACGGAGGACATGAAGCACAGATGTCGTTAATCCACAAGGGAGACCTGTAATGTGAGCAGGAAATAAACTTTATTGCTGTAAACCACTGATCACATGCAGTAACTTAGCCTAAAGTGATTTATACATTTCCTCATGTGTAGAAGGGATGTAATATCAGCTATTCTGCAAAGCTAATGTAACACACAGTGAGATAATGTATCTGAGAGCTCAGCAATTGGCAGTCAACACAAGCCTTGGAGATGGCAGGTTGAAACTTTTGAGGGCTGAAAAGGAGGAATTTCTAGAGCCCCTACTTCACTGTTTTTGAATGTGCTTCTAATCAAATAATGGCACTTATTTCCCAAATAGCTACTTTCTTCCCTTCCAGGAAAGTATCTACACGTAATTCAAGTCACAGTTCTAATTTCACATCCTCTCTAAAGTTGTACCCAACCCTCTGTTCCTATGCAAAATCAATGATATCTCTATAGCCATAACGACATGTTATAAATGTTTACATGCTGAATTTCCCACTAGGCTGTGCAGGCCTTGCGGGTAGAAATTGATTTTTATATTCAAACATCCAAAGGCAATAGGATAGGTGGAAATTATAGTGCTGCTTCATTATGGAAACAATTTTAATTTATGCCAACAAACACAACAAGATTTGGTATGATTCTATTATCTTGTACCATAATAAACACATCCAGTAATACATATTCAAATGACCAGGTTTATGTTATAACAGAATGGAGCAAACACTGCAATAAAAGGATGCCTTAGAATTTTTTACTCTCCTTTTCTCTTCATCACTGGAATTAGGAGCAGAATGGTTTGAATGTTATAATATCTGTATGCACACTTTCCTTTGGTCCTTTTTCGGTCTATTGTAGGGGTTCTCACAGTGTATTCTGTATAAGAATGTCTGTACTGTGCCTGTAATATATGTATGTTTATTACAATGTAGGGGCATGTTCATGGGCTTTCAAAGAAAAATTTTAAGCAACTTCATTGAGCTAAAATGGACATGCAATAAACTGCACAGACTTAAAATGTATAATTTGAAGAGTTCTGATATCTGGATACGTTCATGAGACCATTACCATAATCAAGATAGTGAAATATTTATTATATCCAGAAGTTTTTTTTCTTTCTGTTCTGTGATAATCTCACCCCAATTCCTCCTCACTGGCCCTTTCATCCCCAGAGAACCACGAACCTGCTTTCTGTTCTATAAATTAGTTTGCTTTTTCTAGAGCTTTATATAAATGGAATCAGACACTGTGTACTCTTGTTCTATTTATTTTTATTTTTTTGGCTTCTTTCACTCAGTATAATTATTTTTGAGATGAACATTTGGGTTATTCCTACTTTGGGGCTATAGCAAAAAAAA
>NW_006381414.1:0-1850 GCF_000327345.1 Myotis davidii
AAAAAAGTGTATCTGTCAGTGTTCAAATGGGAAATGATTGAAATAGGGGGAGGGGGAGAAAAGCTTTGAGTATTTAAAATAGAGAAAATTGGAGATATTCAAGGGGTGGGCGAGCTAAGAAATCAAGCAGTCTCCGGAAGCAACCCGGAGAAGAGCTGCTGCAGGTCTCTATCCAACCAGGCCAGGCTGGGAGCACCAGGGAGAGATGCTCTGAAAGAACCAAGGCCAGGGAACCTGATCCCTTCTTCCATTTCTTGCCTTCACCTTGACCACAAATCACATTTTCAGACTGGCCTTCTTTACAGGATCTTGATAACTCTGTAAAAAGACCTTGTGAAGACTCTGATAAAATCAAATACGGTTCCTCACTTGTCCCAGAAATTATCACTGTGGCAGGATGGGACTCCCTAGTAATTAAGGTTTAGGTCATGTGGAATGTGCTTGCATGGGCTCACAGACTACAAGTGGATTATGTATAAAGTTAAGGATATGCAATCAGCTCTAACAAAACTGTGGGGTCTGAGATTTGCATGGACTAAGGGTGGGAGGATGGTTGTTGTTCTCCAAAGAAAGGATTCATTACCTTCAGAAATATTCATGTTCACTGCCCAAAGCTTAGGTTACTTGAGTATCATATTCTGTTCATAGCACACAAACTCCACCCACCCACAAAGCATATTGGAAAAGAAGTGAGAGAGATACTGAATTAACAATGATCTTGAGCCCCTCAGATATGTATGTAAAGATCATTATAAACCTTCGCTACTATTAGTAAAGCTTTGTGACACTGGTATAGGACACAGACCTCTCCTCGCAGAGACTGCAACTCCAAGTCTTTTTCCAGCATTATCACCAAGATGCAATGTTTTAATTTCACGGTCATCAAAGAGTCTAGAACTTAAACATGGAGGGAATAGGTAGAGAAAGGGGGAGAAGCTTATTGCTTGTCTTCAGCAAGCAGCAGCAGCATTTGCTAAATCAGAAATAGAGAAGGAGTGAAAAGCTAAATGAGGGCAGGGAGAGTTACTCCTAATGTCAGTAGTTGTTTTGAAGGGGCCCTAAATGTACCAGTGAAAACTGGGTTTTCATCTAATCGGCCAGTTGTATAGTATTTACGTGAAAGATGTTTATAATTCAGGTGATACATGCTGTAAAACAATAGCGGAAATAAAGCTTTACCTCTGAAAATATGCACTATATCCAGTGTTATGAAATGATAGCTTATTTTCTTATATTGCAAAGTTTATAATATTTAACAGTATTAGGATAAAAAACTGAAAAGAAGCTTCAAAAAGTGAGTAGAAATCAACGCTGTAACAGGAAAATGAGCAAAAAAATTGTTAACAGCTTTTCATCACCTACATTATGCGTAAACACCACAGTAATAATACACATGGCAGAGAGTATCTGGTTAATTATCACAATGCTGAGTTTCTTAGAAGGTTTTCATTCTAAATTTCATTTCAGAGGAATATAAAGTAATACAGCAGTAGAATTCAACAGCAATGCAAAATAATGAGAGGAGAAAGGCATAGTTCTATGAGTTGGAATACATTGAGAATCCATGAGGCAAATAGAGAAAAACAGCAAAAGCACAGATTTCAATTGTGCATGAACCTTTGTAGGTGGACAGAGTAAAATCTATAATTAAAAGAGATAGGAAGAGGAAGATTATGTTGGAAAGCCCATGTCGATTGCATTTACTAAGATTTCAAAAATAAAAGCTATCTCTAAAAATGAAATTGAATCCACCATCATTAATTACCTATAGTGTAAAGTATTTTCAAATTAACAACTATTTATCTACTAGAGGCACAATGCATGAAATTCGTGCATGGGGCTCGGCCCTC
>NW_006381415.1:0-1849 GCF_000327345.1 Myotis davidii
CCCCCCTTTTTTTAATGCTGGGCTTAATTAAACCTATTGCCCCCTGACTTGGCCAAATACCTTTTTTTATATGGTCTTATAGTACTTGTATTTGTATTTTGTAGCACACTTCACAATTAGATTTGAATAATTAACTCTGTAATGGTTTTCAAAAACAATCTCTTCTATTAGAAGCAAACTTTCAGGGTCAAGGAATTCATAACCTGGAGCATGCACTTCATCTACTGTGTCCTTAGTTAAGATCTGTTGAATGAAAGAGTTAGTGAGTTAGTGATAATTTGGGGGTTATAAATTTTTAGGAAAAAAAGGTAGATGAGGAGAAAATAAAAAAGAGACCGAAGTTTTAATCAAGCAACCAAATTACTTCAGTTTTAGTGTTATTTATTTTCTATCCATCCACTATAGCAGCAGCATTTTTAGGCCTGGGAGTTGATGTTTAGGTCATTGGGAATTGATGTTAAGGATAATAACCCTATTAGATCTTCATCAAGAATATGTCTACTTTAAAAGGCAAGAAGGAAACTCATTTGTCCTCCATTTCTGAAGTTTTGTTTTGCCAAGTCTTTTCAACTTAACTCACAAATGACCAGAGAGTTCTGCTCACCAAAATAAATCATCACTGGAGAATTATAATTCATTAAAGTTGGCTTGTGATTAGCAAAACAAATTTTAAAAAATATTGAATCACTTTGGAGATGACTGTTCAGTTAGGAAATGGTGACATCAGCGACCATGACTCCAATTTTTTAATCGTATGGTTCATTCAATTTAGGAAACATTCCGAGACTAAAAGCTAGAACTTGCCTATCTTAGCATCAGTGAACCCGGGAATTGGGAAGGGCCTTCTTGCACCGCAGGCACAGCAGGTACACCATTTATAAACTGAACTAATTAAATGGCCAACTGAGGTCAGGCATCCCTGTCAGAAACAAAATCTTCTGGTTCTTAACACGGTTCTCTTTGGAGTTGTTGTTTGGTTCAGTATATTAGAATGTGAAGTTAACTCACTTTCCATGTATTTACTGAGCACCTACCATTGTAATAGATATAGGTCCAGGGTTCTAGCAAGAGCAAAAATGAACACAAGATACCCCATACTTTTGATACATTTACATTCTGGCAAAGCAGGGATATAAATCACCGAAATACAAAGCAGAGTGAAGAAAAAGATTATAAGACATACAGTGACAGAGAATTCAGATGCCACATCTATCAAATCAAACAAGGTTTCATGGAAGAGGTACAATATTGAGATGGACATTGAAGGATAGGAAGGATAGAAACAGATGGAGATTGGCGATAAAGAGGGCAGTCTATAAGCAAACATGTGCAGCTGGGAAAATTGCAATATATTTTCATAAGAAGAACACACAATACAGTTTCTTGAGATGATATGATGGAAGATGAATCAGGAAAGTAGGTTTTCCCCATATTATTCATGGGGAGTGCTATTTACATAATGCAGGATTGAGTAACTGAAAATAATGGGTTTGAAACCAGTAGTTACCATTTGACTTGTCTTTTTACCAAGATTGTAGTATTCCACACTTCTGTTTATGAAGTTAGACTTTAGATATACAAGTTTAGATCAAATTGTGAAAATAACTAAGTTTGTGTTTGGTATAGTTTATGTATCTTGTGATCTTCCACCACAGCCTTCTATCTCATCCCATTCTTCTCTAGGTAGAACGTGTATCTGATCATATTCCTGATGAGGACTGCTGATAATGACTTGGGCATGGGGATGGTGGGGATAAGTTGTAAGGATCAATCCCATGTTATGAGGCAGACTCTTGTAAAAATAAAAGTCTTCAGACTCTAAGGCAGCCGTGGGCAAACTACGGCCCGC
>NW_006381416.1:0-1851 GCF_000327345.1 Myotis davidii
GCTGGTAGATCAATCCCTCAACTGCCTGCATCTTATTCAAACAGCTTTAGGGGTGCTGTTTCCTACACCCTGTCTCTTCATTCTCTCAAGGACTCTTTTATCAGAAGAACAAGATCTGTTCTAAAAAAAAAAAAAAAAAGCCACCTGTCTTGTAGGAAAGCGAGCTACCTGACCGACCCTCTGCCTGCGGGTGATGGCGTTTGTTAACAGCCACAAGCCATGTGCGGGGCTCGCGGGGTGGGGGTGGAGGCATCCGATAAGGGTTCATTGCCCACTTGGCTAATACAGGGCGTCTGGAGAGTGGGCAGGAGGGCAAGGAAATGCAAAATGGACCTAGGAGTTGCCAGAGACCAAGAGACGTGCATGGAAGCTGTGGGTGGAGGGACCAAGGCTTAAGGAGGCATCGAGGTGCTGTCGTGACAACCGGACTGGCCCACAGAAGCACGGCCCAGCCTCGGTCTCCTAGCAGGGACACTGGCGACAATGCACACGGCACACTGTCGCCACAACGCCGCACCCAGGGAGGCAGGGGTGACCAGCATGGACCCCGTTACAGGAAGCTGAGGCCTGAAGGAGGGAAGTGACTGGCAGAGGATTTGTTGGTAATGACACTCAGGTCCCCAGGCTCCCTCCATCTGGAGAATTGGGGAGGCCAGCGGCCGTGAAATGGCCATGCTACTGTGGCCCCCAATTTCCCGGGAACTGGATGAGTGACCTGACCACGGCAGCTCACAGAGCCCTGCCCTTCCCTGAGCATAGCTTACTCCTCACAGCAGCCGGCAGAAGGCTTGGTGAAGGTTGTTAAAGTTCCCCATTTGCAGGTTGAGAGCAGCGGCTTAGGGCCACATTGCCCTGTAAGGGAGTAGCCAGGCCAAGCCTGCACCCAGGTCTCCAGAACCCGCTGCTGCTTGCACCTCCTCCTCCTCACTCTCTCCGCATGGAGGGCGGGGCCAGGTTGCAGGAGCAGTGAGCCCCCTAGCACCACCCTCACCGGTCCTCCCAGCCAGCACAGGTTGGTGGGTCCTGAAGTACACCTGTGGGACTCCACTCACGTGCCCTCTAGTCTCCCCCTCCAATCCAGGCAGCCCCCTGCTACCTGATTAATCTCCTACAACACTGTCCTTCCTGTGTCTAGTATAGGGTCCCCTCCTAACGGTGCCTTTCCTCTGGGGTCCCAGCTATCCCCAAAAACAGGGTCCAGATTACTTCTTGAAGATATGAGCTCCCCCAGGCCCTCAGGTGGGCACACTTCCTTTTCTTTGTTCAGGCCTTTCCCAGAAGTGCCTTTCCTCCACCTCCTTCTTGCTAAAGCCTCTTCCTCCAGGAGGCCCTCCCTGACCACTCTAGCCCATTCTCATCTCTCCCTTGCTCCAAGCTCTCCTTGGAACTCCTTAGCTGATTTCTCCGGCACCTTCAGCATATGTAGCTCCTGATTGGCCAAGTAGCCAAGGCTTCATTTCCAAACATGCTGTGAAACTCCTTGAAGCCAAGGTCCCAGGATATTTGTTTAGCCATCCTAAAACCAAGAAATTCTGGCTCAGCCTGTGCCCCCCATGCCCTCACCAACATGCTAGGGGGTGCGCGAGGCAAGGTCTGGCCTTCTAGAAGGAGCGCAAGTCTAGAAACGGGAAAATAAACAGGCAGTTGCCATCCGGCACGGTGAGGGCTGCAACAGAGAAAGCAGGAGCTACGGGAATGTTGCCCAGTCAGGTTCTTGTTCTCCATCGGGAGCCCTCGCGTGCCAAGTGCAGGGCCCCGCCCCAAGGAGCCACCCGGTCGGTCTCCTGGTGGACTGGAACGGCAGGCAAGTGATCAATCTGCCAGGTCTCAAGACAAAGGAGGTCTGAGAGC
>NW_006381417.1:0-1851 GCF_000327345.1 Myotis davidii
CCTCCCTTCCATTCTCTCTAAAAATCAATGGTAGAAATATTCTCAGATAAGAATTAACAAAAGAAGCTATTAGTAGTCCTAGGTTATATATTTGTTTTATGGGCATCTTCTCTTTCTGGCAACAGACACTCTTTTCACCCCAGAGGTACTATATACACTGTCCTTTTAAGTACATTGATTTCAGTAAAAGAAGCTGATTGAAGATATGATAAGAATATTCTAGTACACATAGCATGTAAATATGCAGAAAATCTTGACAGTAATATAGAAAAAAATGAAGCTTAAAACCCAGGAACTTACCTAGACTCTAAGCTCTGTGAGGAATATGGTGTGTCTGCTGAATTCTTAGTGGTAGTGACCAGGACAGTGACCAGCATATAGCAGACACTCATTAAACACTGGATGCATCATTTTGTATTGATTTGGTTACTGGCAACATACTACACAGGACCGACAGGCCCCGGCTGAATTCAGCACATTGAGTTATGTGAAATAGCAGAAATATCGATCCTCTCATCATTACTGAAATTCAGCCAAGCACAGTCATGATGGGCAGACATCTGCCAGCTGTTATTTGGACAAAGTGCAGTGAAAGTTGGGGTCTCAATTCAATGTCAAGTCAGACGACTTTATTTCTCAGAAGAACTTTATGCCTATGATGTCTGTGTGCTCCATGGGTTAGAACTTTCACAGACGAGGTTATTGTTTGTAATATGCTTCTTTAAATGACTAGTTCCTTTTACCTTCTCAGAATAATTTCAGATAAAGCATTTCAATGACTAGGAGGGAGTTCCTAGACAAAAGCAGAAGCTCTTCGCCATGTTAAAAGGTTCAAATTATAGGTTGATAGGACTTAAAAAGCAAAGGGATTATTCTTAAAATTCTCTTACAAGTATGTCTCTATTACAGCCATATCTAAACCAAAGCTGGAAGAGTGTAATGGATAAGTGTGTGAACTTGAAGAAGTTAATTAAGTCCCATGTGCCTTCTTTCTTTACTTTTCTGCTCAATGTGCATTGTAATGGGCTTGTTGAAAAGATGAAATGAGTTAATGTACATAAAGCATTGAGTTGACTATTGGGTAAGCACTTAGTTATAATAGGTGTTGTTATTATTGCCATTACTAATACTGTTGATTGAAACTCATGTTCTCTTAGATATCGTAGGAGATGAAAAGCTCCTCTATACTGTCATCAATGTAAAAGACATCATTGCATTTAACCTTGTTTCAGGTCAGGCCTACAAGGATGCAGAGTCTGCAGCTGAGATTAATGTGAAAGTTTGTTAGGAGCGCTCTTGATTTTAACAACTTTGGGAGAGGAAAGGGGAAGTAGGCTTGGCTAGACAGAGAATTTGAACTGGTCACAGTCATAGTGGCCCCAGCTAAAGCCATAGAAAGCTCTGAACTGTGATGACCTTTCAGAATTGTCATATGTTGGGGCAAAAGGGGCTGGATTTTTAATGCTCTCATCCTACAGTTATTTGATTCACATTGCTGCCTGAAATTTGCAACTTCAGTAGAATTTTCTCTTTGCCTGAGGCCAACCCACAGTGAGAGCTCAGAGTTATTGGGTGTTAACCTCCTTGAAGCTGGTGAAATTGGGTGGTGCAGTAAACTCTCTACTACAGTCCACCCCTTGATTTCAGGGCAAATTTATATAAATTCTGGGAGAAGTAGCTGTAGAAGTCTGGGGGACCACTGTGCCTTGGAAAATCTAGAGGGAGATTAGTGGGATAAACCAGCTGCCTGTAGCTGCTTTTAAAGTCACAACTGACCCTCACTGTTTCCTGTCTAGTCTTAGATTTTCTTACCCTCAGCCAGCATTTCTGCTAGTTTAGATGACATGACCC
>NW_006381418.1:0-1851 GCF_000327345.1 Myotis davidii
AAAAAAAAAAAGAACCTTAATTAGAGCAAGGAATATCATATCTACTAGCCATTTCCTTTTCTTATCCTTTGAATCCAGTGTGATACTGAGAGAAAAGAAAAAAACTGTCAAACTATCTGATTGACATCTGCTGATATCTTACTGCATGACCTTGGATATGTCAACCTTGCTGAGTTTCAGTTTTCTCACATAGAAAATCCAGAAGGCAAACTACTTGATTTCAAAGATGTCCTGGGGCTCAGAAATTCCCTCAGTGGAGGTATAAATGCCAAGAAAGAAGCCTCAGTGTGGTTCAAGTGCACTTGAGACCTGCTTATTGTCCATTAGCAAAGGGCCAGTGATTCCCAAACCTGGATGTACATTAGAATCACCTAGGAAGTGTTTCATTACAACAAGCTGATTGAGGTACAATTTATATGCAATTAAGAGTACATAATTTAAATTGTACAGTTAGATAAGTTCTGACAACTCTCAATATCCATATAACTACCACTCCAATAAAAATATAAAACATTGCCCTTGTACTGGAAAATCCCTTACCCTATGCAACCATCAGCCTGATTTCTATCAACTAGATTAGTTGTGCTCATTCTAGAACATCATATGTAGCATCATACACTGTGTACTCTTTTGTGTCTGGTTTCTTTGGCTCAGATTATTGTTACTGAGATTTCATTCATGTTGTTGATTACCAGTAATTTGTTCTATTCATATGGCTGAGTAACTGTCTACTCTAGAAAGCTTCTTAATTGTAGACTCCTGTGCTCCACTGACGCTCTTGATGTTAGGATCTCCGAGGTTATAGTCCAGAAATACATGTGTTTAACATGTATCAGAGGGACTACTATGCAGAAGCTGAGTTTAGAAACTTTCAAATTAGTTCAAATAGGCCCCACAATGCAACTATTTGTGACTCAGAATAAATTGATCACAGTCTCTATACAGGTCTGAGACCTCTCATTCCTATGGGACTATTTCATGGACTTCCATGGCTCATGAAGTTCCTGGTGCCTGAAACAGATCCCAGAGAGTCAGCTCTGCAAATGATCTTTCCGCTCTAAGGCACCTGTAAATTGAGTTATGAGTCCCAGCGTTCACAGGTAAGTCTATAATCCTAATGTATAAAACTCCCCCCCGTCACGGAGAACCAGGTGCTGTGAGCAGCCTTCCATTTCAGCCCCGCTGCCGGAATTACTCAGGGCAGTTTTATGAGTTGTTTTACTGCCTGGTAACCATTTTATTTTTTTATTTTTTCGTAACAAATGAGGGAAGACTTCATAGCACACAAACGCCACCTGCAGGAAGGAACGCTAGCATTCCTGTTCAGCTGCAGGGAACATAGTTTCTTTTCCTTTATGAGAACTTTCAAAACTTTGGATCATCATACAAGTTATGTTTTTCGAAAACTTTATTCCAGATTTTTAAGAAATATACTTTCTTAGAGCAGTTTTAGGTTCATAGAAAAACAGCAGAAAATCCCATATTATCCTCTGCCATCAAATATGCTCAACATCCCGCACCAGTGGCAAATTTGTTACGGTAGATGAACTTACATTATCTTCCAAACGCCATAGTTTACATTATTTTCACTCTTGGTGTTGTACATTCTTTGGGCTTGAACAAATGGTGGTATCATATAGAGTAGTCTCACTGCCTTAAAACCCGCTGTGTTCCATCTATTTACCCCACTCTCCCCTCCAAGCCCTGCCCATCACTAATCCTTTCACGCTGTATAGTTTTACAGACTGTCATACAGTTGAATCACATTGTATTTAGACTCTTCAGGTTGGCTCTTCCACTTAGTAATAGGTATTTAAAGTTCCCCCATGTCTTTTCATGGCTTGATAGCTC
>NW_006381419.1:0-1851 GCF_000327345.1 Myotis davidii
TACCAGAAGCTTAGCCAATGAGCAGTCAGAAAACAGGTTTCCTCTGTAGCTCACGTGCAGAGGTGGGACTGCCAGTGAGGGTCTGCCCTTGGCCATGGCGGCTTGGGCAGGCTCCCCTGTCTCTGTCTTCGTCTCCGCTCTGGGCTTCACCTGCATGTGCAGCCTCCTCCTGACCAGTCGTAACTGTTATGGTATCCCAGCTAATTTGCATATTACCTCTTTATTTTTATAAATAAATAAATGGCATCTGCCTCCCAGAGAGACTGAGGTTACTGCCCCTTTGTAGTCATAACTCTATCCTCAAGCCTGAATTCATCTCTGGCCTCACAGGGATGAGGAGGAAACATTTTCCAGATGAATGAGCATCACTGGAGATGAGGATCTTTCTTCCACACACAACTGTCTATTGAGTCCACGGTATCATAGGCACAGATACGGTCTGTTCTCTCTAATGCATTTTCTGTAGATCTGGTGGCAGAGCAGCTTGCTCCTGCTCATCATAACACTGCGGTGGAGATAACATTTGTTGCGGACGCTGGATTACACCTGTATTTGTAAGCCCATTACAGCGAGGAAGACGTGTCCCTTCAGAGATCCTTCGCATAACAGGATTTCTGGCAGCTTTTGAAAGCTGCTAAACTAAACTGCTGCTAAATGTGGGTGTCCTATCACATGGAGTGGGTGATGAGTCAGGGCCCACTATCACACACACCCTGGCCCTGGGATGGAATGAATCCTGGGGAAAAAAGGAAGTCCTCCCCTGCTCTTCCCTCCAGCCCACGCTCCCTTCTCTTCTTGAAAATGGGAGCTTTTCTGATGACACAGGACTAGGATAATGCATCTTAAGTATCCCCAGGTTGGTCGGCACCCAAGTAATTTAGTTCCGCATTAGTAACTCCCACTTCACAATCTCTCCTCAGCTCCGTTTAAATGCCTGTATAATGTCTTCAGTGAGATCGCTTTTTTATGAAGAAATGTTTGATGGAGCCAATTCTCTGTGTTTCATCAGATGATATAAAAAGTGGTCCTGGACAGTCATAGAGGAGGCCTGTCCCGTTGGTACTCACCCCTCCCTCCCTGCTCCACCAGCTCAATCCCATCAGGAGTAGGCACAGTTGGTTTTGGGTTCATCCGTTCACAAGCAGACACCCATCCCGGGGTCAATCAACTCAGAACTGAGTGGGGAGGACAGTCATGTGCACAGATGATTACAATTCAGTGTAGTCAGTTCTTTAGGAGAAATTCAGACTACAGATGGAATCGTGGAGGAAGACAGGAAGAGAGATTTCACAAACTCAGGCTGTTTGTAAAACATGCGACAGAGGAGAAATGACTCTGTAAATGATATAAAGGTGAGGATCTGCCTGTAGGAGAGGTGGCTGAGAAGGCACCTGGACCCAGGGCCACTTCAGGAATAGGAGGAGCTCAAAGTCACTAAAGACAATCGCAGAACTGGAAAGGGAGGAGTTAGCCACCAGATTATCAAGAGCTTCCTATGACCTGCCGAGGAGTTCAGCTACGATCTGAAATGCAAACCTGTGAAGCCCTGTTTCCGAGTCCCTAAACTGCCCAGGCAGCTGCTGACCAACCTGGCTGACAAGCACTCCTGTGCTGCACTCCCACCCATCGCGAGGTGAGAGCGGGGCTTCCGCTGGGGACTTGGGTGCGCTGGCTCTGAGAATGGGTCTTTCCTAGGTATCCTCTGCCAAAGATAACACCACTATCTGCTTGCTGAATCAGCCCCAAGGACACAGGTCTTATCTGGCCCTTGAATTATGTCTCAGCAGTGGCGGATGAGTAATAATTTCACTTCCCCAAATAAATTTCTGGAGCATATCTCACTTGCACATC
>NW_006381420.1:0-1852 GCF_000327345.1 Myotis davidii
CGTGGAGATTCTATTAGTAAGGAACAAAAGAAGAAAGGAAATACAGGGAAAGGATAGAGGTAGGCAACCCAGAGTCTCTGCCCGACCTCCTAGGAGCTCATGGTTTAAGATGGATGAGGCAAAGGCAGGTCATCACACAGTGTTACATCCCAGAGCTGTGCAGAGCCTTACAACAGCCCATCCCTGGACCACTTCAAAGCCTGTCGGCTTAGATTGTGGAAAGGATGATTTTTGGTGATGGTTGAATTGTCTATCTCATTTCTTCAGTGGGAGGATCAGAGGACTTTCTGGAGGATATGGAGTTTCAGAAGAATGTTAAAGGAAATGATACTATGGACAGAGACCGTTAAATATGATGGGAATGGCTGGTTCAGAGCCATCTGCATGGTGTCACCTACTCTTGGTTTCCATTTGTGTGTTCAATGAATGCCATCGGTCAGGGGTATTCAGGGCAATGGTTGGAGGTATGGAGTATAGTCAGTGGCTGGAAAAGGAAAGAAGCTTATTCATTTCCATGAGAATCTCAAACCTGAGCGAGACTCCCATTAGTAGCTGTTACCACCAATTGACCTCTTCCTACCTTTGGCATCGTTCTCACATGCCTGTCTTTCTGATTGCTTTCATTGAACTACGCATCCTTGTAGAAAGTCATTATTTAATGTAATAACCAAGGGTACTAATAACTTACCTCATGCAAATGGACTTTAAAGGAAATAGAGATCCTCCTTGTACTCTATTCCTTGCATTCCGTTAAAAATGCTGAGATTTTGAAAAAAGAGTACAAGCTACAAAACTAGCAAATTAAACCTAAGATTCTATTTAAGTTGTTTTCTGAAGGTGTCACTTTAAGTAATGTACAGGCATCATTTGAGTTTGACTCACAAATCTAGGTTAGAATTCATTGACAACTTGAGGTCTGTGATAACGGGAACAGGTTAGCAATTTTCTACACTTGTTTAGAGCTTTGTGACGTTGCATGAACTTGTGAAAATATCATAAATGCTTCAAAAATAAGGGGGTTGGGGCAGATAGACCTTTCCAATGCAAAGGTTTTATGAGCAGGGTTTTGTATTTAAATATTGACTAGCAGGTCATTTCTTTCCAGCTCTGATCATTATGCCTCTTCGATTCAATTCTAAAGCAGCCCTGTGGTTGCTGAAGCCATAGGACTTTGCTGCTATTCACCATAACGTTTCCATTTGCACAGGTGATGATAAGAATATTTAAGAATCCCGAAATAGTATCCAGACATAGGAAAAGGGCAAATGTTCCTTCCAACGTTAAAAGCTATTTGATTTGGGCACTTGGGAGAATCTGATTCATGATTAAAAGCATTTATTTGAATCAGGCCTTACACATTTCATGAACAGTGTCCACTTCTGCCTCCCCAGGGGTTGCGATCTCTCCATTCTCTCCCTCTCCTGTCATTGTCAACCTTTGTATCCTAGGAGCACGTGTAAGTCGGTTCCATCCTTAAAGTAACCTCCTCCCCTTGGCTTATCTTTCCTCTTTTGTTAAAATATAAGTTCCTCAGAAGAAAAAGTAAAACAAAGCACTATGCTCACTGGTTTACTTCTTTGCCTGTATTGGACACTCTAAACCACCGCTCTCTGGTTCTGCTCCCCTACGCTACTGCTATTGCTCCACGAGCTCCCATAGTCAAACTCAGCAGTTGCCAAATGCTAGTGGTTATTGTCTAGTCCTTCTGTACATTGATTCTCTCTGCTGCCCTCAATTCAGTTAACAATCTGTTCTCTTTGCAGCTCTGTGTGCCCTTGTCTTCTACCTCATCATATTCTCTGGTTCCCTTGTACATTTTTTTTCTTAAAAAAATGTTTTTATTGATTTCAGA
>NW_006381421.1:0-1852 GCF_000327345.1 Myotis davidii
TGTGATTGCTTTCTTAATATATTTTTATGATTTTTCATTACTTGTATTTGAGAGAATAACTGATTTTTGTGTGTTGATCTTATACCTTGCAAATTTGCTGAATTCAGTTTTTAGCTGTAACAATTTTCCTGTAGATTTTGGGGAATTTTCTATAAATACAGTAAGGTTGTTTGTAAACAGAGATAGATTTATTTCTTCCTTTCCCATTTTGATTTATTTTATTTCTTTGTCTTGTCTAATTGATCTGGTTAAGTTTTCTTATTACACTATATGAAATTGGGGTAATTATAATGCAGCTATCAAGGTGATTTGAAGAGCTAAACATGATAACTAATTTACTAAAATATACTCCTTGGGCATGCTTGTGTGAAGGAAATTACTCTCATGCTTCCGCTATAAAATAATTTTTAGATATTGTTTCTAAATGTTAAAGAATATTCTAATATCCCAAAAAATGATTGTCCTGAGTTAAGAGAAATGATGCTCTACAATGTAGTGACTCACTCCTTAAGGGGTAGAATGACAGAATGTTGATTATGCTGTTTATCATCTTTCATTTTTATTTAGTTAAATTTGTCCAATATTTCCAGGACATATACTATGTGATTAGACATATGACTTACTAAGTTAGGCTATGAAGTACTTGACTTGTTACTATTGAGGAAGATGTTTTCTAACCATAAACTAAACACTTCATTAGGTACTGGACTTACAAGTCTGATCAATATATCCATGGAACTTGTAGAACTTGAACTTCTCTCTAGAACTTCTTTTGGAGGGTGGCAGATATGGAATTTCTGTCTTTTAGGTGAAATTGTATGTTTATAAAATGCCTACCACAAATAGATGCCCATTAATAGTTGAGGGCTATTCTCTTTACTTTTGTTACTTAATTTTTCCTCCTTTTGTCATTTATATCCTCTTTTAAACTTTACCCCAAAGCCTGGGATTAATGAAGTGACATCAGCATAAAGAAAAAGAATGAGGAACTATCAAATAATCACTGTAGTACTTATTAATATTTTAAAATTAGATCGATTAATTTAAAGCTAGCAAGGACCTTTGTAATCATCTTGTTAATGACTTTTAACAAATGGGGCAACTGAGATTTCCTCCCCACTAGACTGTACACGGATTTTGTCTGGTTTTCTCTTCTACCTCAGCATCACCTAGTGCAGCGGGAATCAACCGATTGTTTATAGGAAGGGTGATTTCATGAATGCATATAGTCTGAAGGCTTAACGATGGAACAAAATTCACTAACCTACTCCCCAATGCCCACTCCCAACAATATACTTCATCGGTATCCAGAGAGAGAAGACATTAATTTCTTTGCTGTTGTTATCATGGAGCCACATTTGTATTTAGCTTTCTGTTCCACTTAGCACAAGGCTGTAAGTGGGCCAGGAGTTTGCTTTTGCCCACCACCTCTTTCCATTCTATTTTTGGCAAGTTAAGTGGCAGCCAGAGGAGTAGCTTGGGGCTTCCCTGAAGATGAGCAGAGTCTAGCAGAATAGACAAGGCCCTTCTATGCCTTCCTGTTACAGGCAAATGGAAAAAGTCGTATTATTGGAGAAAAACCAATTTGGTATGAGTAACTCATTTCATAATATTTGAAAAATAAAGGTCTGTGTTTCTCATACAGTATACTATGTATATCTAAAAAATGAGAGGCATGTAATATACATGTATAACTATCAGGAGACATTTTAGGCTATGAAGTACTTGATTTGTTACTATTGAGGAAAATGTTTTCTAACCATAAAAGTACATGTGACATATTTTTTAAAACTAAGGATCCATCTAAATTATGAAATACAACCATTTTTCTGGTGGGAATGGAATTCATTTA
>NW_006381422.1:0-1852 GCF_000327345.1 Myotis davidii
AATGTGTACTTGAAACCTATATAATCTTATTAACCAGTGTTACCAAAGTATAATTAATAAAAATGAAATTAAATTAAAAAAAGAGGTCTTCATAGAATGTGAAAACAATAAGTTTGCTCCTTTTTCTCTTACCATGTACGTGAAGTATTTGTGCAAAATATTAAATAGTTAATTTACAAAGAGCCTCTGGCCCTAACATATGGTGGTGGTTTGAAAAATACTAATTTTGCTAAACTCTGATTTTTGTGGTGATTGCAACCATATTTTAAATAGTCTGCATTTGTGACTGGAATCATTCATGTGGTAAACACTTAGGCCTAAAGGAAAGTTAAGTGTTTGGCAAAAAACATGGATGGCAATGTGACTTGAAGGTGTTTCTCCGTTCTTAGCATTTTTATAGATTCTTAAGTATTTTTGGAGTAAGCATTTCATAATATGTGGGGGTCCCTCAGGAAGAAGTTAGTTATTTTAACTGACCCGTAGCTAAGATAGCATATACAAGCCTGAAATGTAGTCGATTACCATCTGTTTCTAAATCTCTAAAGTCTCCTAATTTTGCAGTTGAGTATTTCTTTCCAATATCTTTTTCTATCTTTAATTTAAAGTTATTTCATTTTGACACTCCAATAACAACCATGGGCATATGTTAAATGTATTTGGGGAGATACTGTTTTTTTGTTGCATTATTAGTGCATTTAAATACAGATGCTATGATTATAATTAGTTTTACTTCTTAGCCCAGGAATAGTTTCTAAAACTAGCTCGCCTAGTTTGATAACAATATTATTTTTGATACAATGCAAATACCCAGGTATGCCAATGCAATATTGGAAAGGAATATCATTTTTTAGGTAGAACTCATTCCTCATAACTCCAATCACAACCTGCTCTCCTTAGCAGATAATCAGGCTAAGGTAACCGGCATTCTGAAGCATATCTTCACCGTGTATATTATATATCTTCACTCCATACCAATGACAAAATAGCTATGATTTTCCTCAGAGTGAAGCTTATTCTGAAAACCTAGCAGACACGGTTGTGGAATGTGTCATTATCATTTGCCCTGCACATCTTATTTTGATTCTTTCCTAGGCAGGTGTGCTTTAACATCTACTAGAATACTATGAGCATGTTTAAACTTAAATTTTGTTTCAAAACGTATTAGGAAATAGATTGTGAGAATAAATGAAAGATGTATATTGACATCAGTTCCTTTTTCGAAATCAATATATACCAACACATTTTTACTGAGTTATATGAATTGTGATACTTTATCATACCTCTGATTGAAGGCACACAGATAGGATAGTGCCGTTATAAATATAATAACTCAGTTCTTGATTGTATGCTTATGTCAAAAGTCCCATTGAAGTTTGGAATGCTGATGACACAAATGTAATAAAGAGCCCTTTGTGCATTTATATCCAGTAAAACAATATTAGAAGATGATACATTCCCTCTTCCTTATGGTTAGCAATGTGGGTCTCATGATTCTATATTAAATTTATTATGTGTTGGTATATAATTTCCAAAGATTCTGTTTTTAGCATTAGTGTCTCTGCTTTGGCTTTCGCTATAAATTATATGTCCACACTCAGATCTTGAAAATATGTTCTTGGGGAAATAATCACAGTACATGGCCACTCAGAAACTTCCAGTTTGGAAAGAGGCTGGTCAAATGTGCAGGAAGTGACAGCAGGTCTTGATGCTGAACCTGTGGGAGTTTAACTTTCTTTTGGACTCCAAGAATGAGGAGAGAATCAGTGCCTCCATTCCTCTTAACTCTTGCTCTGGGGTCTATTCTGCAAAATCAACAGCAATCATGTGGCGAAATGCACGATTGGAAATAGAG
>NW_006381423.1:0-1852 GCF_000327345.1 Myotis davidii
GGAGACATCTGTAATTCTGTCAACAATTAAAAATAGATTTAAAAAAGAATCAATAACATTTTTAAAAAGAAGTATATTATATATGGTTTAATATGCTCACATTGTGGCCATAGGTAACTGAAATACCCTCTTTTGTTAAGCATTTATATGCTCACAATGATGCTAGGCAGGGTATAATCAACAAAAGAAAAGAGTTTGCAATCAAGTTTGAATTGGCAAACACAAAGTGATTCTAAACAATGAAAGGTAGCAGATGATTAAGTAATGGTTGTTTGGTACCATCCATATACCCAACAGGAGGTCAGAAGAGGCTAAGTTTAACAAGGTTGAAAACTAGCCATGAACAGGGGTTGAATAGGTTAAAAAGGAGAGATCCCATATAAGGCTGAGAAATTACACATGTGGAGGACAGGAGGTAACCTGACTAAGGCAGGGTGTGGGTTTTAGAGAAAAGTGGCAAGCAATAACAGGTGTGGAAAAGATTACAAAGAACTCAATGAATGGTAAGGATTCATTCTAGACAGAATCAGTGACAGGAAGCCAAGGAGAATTGGGTGCGGGTGAGTCAAATGATGAAAGCAGTAATTATGGACATACAATCTGGTAGAGGTGGTCAAAGTCAACGCAATGTGACCAGGCAGTCACAGAGAAAAAGGCTGTGTCTCCATAGAAAAGTAGGCATTTTCTAGATATTAGAAAAACAGAATTCTGAGTTATCAGATTCTGGTTTTATGGGAAGGACTTCACAATTCTGTAGATTGTAAGAAAGTAATAGCAATGCCTAATAATTCTTGTATATTGATGTAGAAATTCTGTCCTGTCCAGAAGTGGTTTGAGTGACTTCCCATACCCCCTTCCACCTCTGTCCAGCAAGGGAAACAATTTTGCTTCCATTTGTACATTCTTCTCAATATCCCTCATATAAAATTCCAGTGAACTCTTAATAAACCAGAAAAGGCTTACTGTACTGTGTACTGTATATAATTCTGAGTGATAGGGCATTTCTACTCATAGATACTGTTTCTTATTCTCAAATGGAATCTTATGGCTATTCTCAGAGACACTTTTCAAATCTCCTAGATCAAGATTAGCCCAAGAATATTGTAAAACTATGAAAGCTACAGAGAAACACCACTCTACGGGAGACTGTCACACTCATGGTCCCAACTAACATCCAAACCCTTTGCCATGTAGGTCTCCAATATTGCGGACTAACCAGCCACCAAGTTTTGGGTGATTTGTTATGCAGCCATATTGTGGCCATAGGTAACTGAAATACTCTGTCATTTGTTAAGCATTCTACCTACCTGTCTTTGACCTCCGAACATATCTTTCTGAGAAGAAAGACTTATTTGGATGATTAATTGGCCTCTCTTTAGGAAAATGGACTCCACAATGCTAAATGTAGCACATGAATAAGGCCTTAGAATAATATAATATACATGAATCTTTTAAAAAAATAAACATCTATCCTTGACTACAGCCCAGAATTAAATTATTTTCATCTGATTCGCTTCTTTTTTTCCCCTTTCCTAGAAAAATCAACCTGTTATCTGATAGTCACAACTTGTTCACATTGCTTCCTGCTAAAATCAATTCCAGGGTAATAAATTGCACTGCCAGCATGATTAAAATGAACTCACATCAGTGTCCCTAGTGGTCCATTCTCTCATACACTCTAATATTAGAGAACCTTATTTCTGGGATGTTCATCACCTGAAGGGAACAAAGGAGAGGTGGAATTGCCTGCTCCCCCTGACAAAGGAGGAGCTGTTCCTCCCTTAGTAGGAAAAAGAGACAGAGCTGTCCTTTCAGCTGATGGAGGCCAGTTATACTGGACACAGTATTTTTC
>NW_006381424.1:0-1853 GCF_000327345.1 Myotis davidii
CTGGTGGTCAGTGCACATCATAGCTACCAATCGTTCCAGTCATTCTGCTGTAACAGTCGCTTAGGATTTTACTATATAGACATGTTTGTTTTTCATGGTAAATAAGGCCATGTCTATTTGGTATTTAGCATCAGAGAGTCAATAAGTATTGATTATTCCAGTTATTCCAGTTTAGTGAGGGACAGAGGGCACCAAGTTAGCAGAGGAGGCATCAAATTCAGACATTCGTTTTCTCAGGGTTAGCTTGAAGGTATTTGCATTACAAAATAATCCACAGAAGAAAAACGCTGCGAAAGTGGAGTAAGCACATTGATAAATAGTTCTAAGTAAAAGCAATTTCAGCCTGAGACCCTTAGGCTGTCTTCTCTCTCTTTGGCGACTGTCAAATCCCAGAGATATGACTTCTTACAGCAACAGACACAGAGACAAATTATGCTCTGGATAAGGTACAGTTTTCTTTAACTACACTTGAAGTCCAGGTGGGTCAACTTACTGTCAGAATAAAGCACAAGCAATCTTGATAAATTTAAAGCAAAAGACAAATTAAGATGTAGGTATGTGTGTGCACAGGTGTGCACAAATGCATGCATATATGCGTCCACTAGTCTAAGTAAAATATACTTAGTCTTGGAAGATAAATCCTCCCTTTTCTTTCCCTTCTTGTATTTATGAAGTCAGGCAGGCACTTTTCCAATTCACTTCATTCTCCATTGCCCATTTATTCCATTTATTGAATCCTTGGGGGATCTCCAGAAAGCACCCACCATTGTGCCAGCCATGCCTAGAGCTGCACCACTCTCTGTTAAGGACTTGATAGCCTGAGCTCCTTTCAGAACCATTATGAAGTAGTTCTTTCTTCCCAATGGCTTCTGATGGCAACTGGCCTGAGGAAACAGCTGGGAGAGGTATTAGACAATTTGTGAGATTCAAATGTGAAACCATAAAGGAAATGAAAGAGAGCAAAACAAACAAAAAAAGAGAACTGTTCCTAAGATGGAATTGTATGCTTTTTGAATATACTTTAATCATCTATCAAATCAATTAACACAGTTTTACTTGTAATAATTCTTTGAATTTTGTGTTGTTTCCCTCGCATACATAAGACAGACTTAAGGGCACAATAACCCCAAATCCAGGTAGAACAGATTTTATTATACCCATTTAATGAATTAAAACAACTATAACCACGACCATCAAAATATGCAGACTGTTCTTTCCACTGACTTACTTTCTGAACTCACTCCCACTCTATGTGTCTTCATTCCCACCAAGGCAGCCTAGGAATTAAATGCAGGATATTGAGTTTTAACCACAGTCCTGGAAGTTACTTGAGTAGTTATTTTGAATAAGTCACCACAAGAAGTTAGCAGTGGTTCTCAATTTTGGGTGTAAAATCTCTCTTAAGTATATGGAACTGTGTAGGGGTGTATGCTTCTTTAGGAATGCATAATATTTAACAGGAAATTAGTTTCTGGAGGCCAGGGTTGCCAAATTCCCTGCTAGATTTGCCAAAATCTCACTTGCTGAGAGTGACTGGGGCAGATTATGGAAAAGGTGGTTTAGGATACTGATATGATGGTTCTGTGATGAGAACACTCACTCTCAATAACAGAGTAGAGTCGTTTGGATGAAAATGAGCTCAGAAGATAAAGGTCAGGTTGTAAAATATAAAGGAAATATATATTCAGAGACCCTCCTTGCAAGAGATGTTAATTTTACAGGTCACAGAGTCAATCCTCACATACTATCACTGGTAGATGTTATTAGCACAATTTTATTTTATTAAGATTATTACTGACAGTTACTTTGGGTTTTCTTTAGTTTGGTGGGGAGAAAGAGAAAGAGAGGGAGAG
>NW_006381425.1:0-1853 GCF_000327345.1 Myotis davidii
AATAAAAATAATCATATTTATATAGTTTCAGATTTTATTTTCATAATTATCTTATCATTGAAGCAATAATCTGCATTTCCATAACAACACATTTAATATCCTATTCATCAAAGAGCTGGAAAAAAATAGGAATAAAGCACAAATACTCTGCATATATACAAATAAATTCAATATATTAAATATATTTTGCAGGCTGGCTGCACTTACACTATAACAGAACATTGAATATTAGATTCTGAGCATGTTCATGCAGACTTCCACTTTGGTAAAAGTAATGACACGAGTTCTAGAAAACTATTTTTCCTTTTGTAAACACAAGTTTTCCACTCTATCCTCTGAAAATAAAGACTTACATAGGTGGAAAAGCTAAATGCATAAATGTGGAAGCAATGTTTTTCTACTGGACACCATATAGAATAACCCTGAAATCCACAAGTCCTTATGGTTCTTAGTTCTTAAATGTGGGCAGGGAGGGTGGTGAGAGGTTGTGCTTATATAAACCTTTTATCTTATTTAAGACTCACTTGCATCGCTGCTACAGAATGCACTGAATTGTTCCTCATTTTACTTAATATGTAAGAAAAGAGTAAAAGTAAACAAAAGTTTCCAAGGCTGTAATGGATAATATGGTCTATAAACAAATGGTGTAAAATATCTTTTAAGCACTTCCAGGTCTGTTTAAACAGATTGCTAATTAGCTCAAATGAGCACCAATATAAGATTCTGGAAGCTTCTCGTTGGATCTAAAGGGTACAACAGCAATGATAGGATATTTGAAATATTATCATTAAATTCAACTGCCTAAATATAGTTTTACTGAGGTTGCTCAAAGTTAATCTCCAAACAATTACTGAAAATTAGCTGATACCTGCTAAACTATGCAAGCAACTTAAGGAAACAAAACATCCAACTTATTAGTGTTTTGAATCAGACCTTCAATAAAGATTTCTATGCAAATATCCACCCACCACAAGCACACAAATCAGGAGGTTATACTGTGTAAGCTCTCCCACAGAACCAATCGTGACTAAAACCACTCGTGATAATCTACATTAGTGTTTTCGGAAGTCCAGCAAAACTAAGCAGACTGCACCTGCATCAGCTAGGACTCTATGCAGAGAGAGACAGGGCGTGAATGAAGAGGAAACCACTCTGGGTAGCATCTGCCTGCAGAATGCACACTGCTGGTGTTTGGAGCCCCTTTCAAATTAACAGGTTGGGAGATGGATCTAAGCCACACAGGCTGAAAGAGGAATGCTTCAAATAACCTTTCAGGAAACATCTATAAAGGATCGAAACATTGACAGCACAGTACTTTAAATGTAAGTGCTTCAAAAACGATTCTCCCATTTCACATAAATGTTTGTGGTATACAACATTTCCCATGTCATGTTACCGTCCTGTTATAACCCTAAGTGAATCAAATTATTTTGGAGGGGAAAAATATATATATTGATATATATGTTGATAGAAACATTATTTCTTTGTTAGAATCCATAAAAAGGTCCAGGTTAGTTCTCATTTAGTCAAGAATCAAATGGGTTTGGAGACAGTCACCACATGGATTTTTTGATGGGACAAATACCCATATTTCACAGAGAACTGAAGACATTTACAGAATTATTTTCATATGCTACTTTAGGAACTTTCAAATTTACATAGAAGATTTTAAATGCATCCTTTATTGGACTAAATAATATTGTAAAGATCAAATAGCTTCCTGTTCCAATCTCTCATCTTAATAATTTAAATGCAGCTAATATTACGAGGGATAAATTTCCTTTGCAAAGTATAACAAAACAAATGTTTAAAATATTATCTTGTTTAACTAGTAAACTTCAATTTTAGCAGCA
>NW_006381426.1:0-1854 GCF_000327345.1 Myotis davidii
GCCCCAGTCCTAGAATCAGCCATTTCTCCAAGGCACCCTGGTTCCTCTTACTGAAGCATGGCATTAGAAACCACACCTTGGCACTAGAAGTACTCAGGATCTTGCTATATTTTAACACTGGATCTTACTTTCCTTTTTCTTCTGCTTATAAATAATTTATCTCTCACCTGTTGAGGAATATGCTTCTTCTCTTAAATCCAATATTCTCCTTTCATCCAATTTCTATCCCAAACTTCAGTTTTTCAACTGCTGACCAAACAAGCTATATCAAATACTACATACCAGAGAAAAACAATTCCCCAAGACAATTCTACGGGGTGTAAAAATGCTGCCATGTTGTGCTGCTGAGTCTCCTCATAAAACTGAGCCCAGTGGGCAGAACGGAGTAACCTTAGTGCCACTTTACATTAGGCAGATGGACATCTCATTACCACAACAAACTCCAGAGAAGTTCGGAGGTATCTGAATTTTCCAAGTAGATTGAGACTAGAACAGATGAATCTAGGTGAGTACAAGTAGCAGAAAGCTAATTCTCATACACTAGAAAGATATGTTACTACTACACTGAACTGGCCAATGGAATCTCTGTTCCTATCTTTTAAACACCATAGGGTTATAGGGAGATGCCATCAGCCATCTCTTAAATGAATCTTGCTACATAACAGAATTGGCTTTAGGCAGGAATCTTACTGTATTCCCATTTAATTGCCATACTCTTTAATATGAAAATTCCCTTCTAAATTATAGGCCCAGACAATAAGCAGTCTTTAAAAGCCCTTCTTCATAAATCCTTAAGATTCATGTCATTATTTCTCTCTAGTTTAAAAAATGTAAATATAAGAAATATACAGCATGGTGATGGTTTCTGGGTCATATACACACGTTGTAATATATTTCTGTTTTTCTGTAGAGAACTCTAATACAATGTACATTTCCCTTATAAGCCATCAAAACTTCAACCATGTACTAGGATCAAACACAATTCAAAAGTCATAGGCAAACTCAGGAATGGAGACACAGTTGATTTACCACAATTGTTAGTTCACTTCAGTTTAGCTGAAACCAGATCCTTATCTTCATCTCCATAGACATTTAAAAGTTGGCAGTGAAATGAGGAGTAATAAGATCACTGATAGATTTTCTTTCCTTCCTTTTCATTCAACTTGAAAGATATTTTTTTGCTGGATATAAAATTGTGCATTGGCAGTTCATTCTTTGAGCACTTCTGTCTCATATAATTTTGATCACACTCTGCTTGATTCTAACTTTTGTTCCTCTGTATATAACATGCCCTTGTTTCTCTGGTTGCCCTTGAGGTTTTCTCTTTGGTTTGGGCGGTTTAAATACAATGTTTTTGGTGTCTCTGTGTGTTGTAGTCATCCTGCTTGCTGTTTATTGAGCTTCTTAGACCTGTTCTTTGGTATCAATCATTAATTTTAGAAAATTCTTTGCCATTATATTTTCAAATGTTTTTTCTGTCTTGTTCACTCTCTTTTCATACTGTAATTACACATATGTTGGAACCTTTGATAATGTTCCAAAGCTCTTGGAGGCTCTAAGTTTTTTGTTTTACCTAACCTTCTTTTCTTTATGTTTCTTTTAACCTATCTGCAGGTGCACTATTTCTTTGGCTCTATCAATTCTAACAGTGTGCCATCCAATGTATTTTTATCTCTGTTACTATTTACCTTTGAGTGTTTTCATCTTGTTCTTTTTTATAATTTATGCCTCTATTGAAATTCCTCATCTATTCATGCATATTGCCCCTTATTCTACTAGAATCTTTAATACATTGATGATACATATTTCAAATCCCCTAATAGTTCAAACATCTAGGTCATATGTGACTCGGCT
>NW_006381427.1:0-1854 GCF_000327345.1 Myotis davidii
CAGTTTGTTTATTCATTTACTTATGCATAGGTATCTTGGTTGCTTCTAGTTTTTACAGGTTATGTATAAAGTTGATATAACATTTGTGTGCAGGTTTTTATGCGGATGTCTTAGTCATGCATTCTTTTGCCATCAGACAGACTATGGATAATTGAATTGTATTCCTAATTATTAAAGGTACTTTAGAGAGCATGTAAAGGCAGTATTTCAAATATTGTGTTATTTTTTGCACAAATACAAAATTTATACTGCATCTTTCAAAATGACTGTATATATAGGAAACAATAGAAAGTTTACAGATGAAAAATGATTCCTCTTTTATAATCATTTTTATATAAATTTTTCCAATTTCATTTGTTTTCAAATGTTTTTGAATGCCATCTTAATAATAGCTATTCTTTTAAACATTTCCTGGGAATCAGAATCATGTATGATTGAATTTGTCATGATGGACCCAAGGAAAATGATTGGGTCAAGCTTGTCTTCTTAGGGCTGCCAGCATCAAACATATGACATTATTATAACCAAGGTCTACAAAAAATAAAGCAACAGACTTGAGAAAAATGAAGGGAGCCTGTGAAAGTTACTGCACTATTTGTTCGCTGGGAAGAGGTGGGAAAATGATCACTGACCTCTAAGTAACAGAGAATGGAACTCATCTTTCACTTCTGAATGAGCTACTTGCTGTAATTGATGGCAACTCGTGAAATGGCTCCAATCATTAGGGCTCCAGTGACTAGATTAGAAGAAAATGAAGGATGCAGATGGCTGTAGTAAAGCACGGAAAATGCATTTCTTCCTGGTGACAGATACAACTGATCATTTTGCAAGAATGTGCCTCACTGAAAGTGTTTCAGCTATGTAGTTCTCAGGGAAAATGAAGAGTAATGTGAAAATTGGACAAGATGAAACTAGCTGTTTCATTCCAGATATTGACTACACAAGTCACTTTCAATAAATCAGCTGCTTATTGTACCTAAGACAGCAGTTTGTTAATATTATGGAGGTGCTACAAAATGTTCTCTTTGGTTAGGCAGTCTTTGAGCATCACATGACAAAACAAGAAGTTTTATTTAAAATTCTGTACCTATTTGTTTTTCATTATCAATACCTGAACTAGTAGGCATGCTTATTTAGAAATTGCTTTGATGATCTGTAATAGTTTAGGGTCAGTACACTTTTTTTCTGTAATGGACAAGATATTACATATTTCAGACCTTTGTGGGCCATATAAGAGCTACTGAACTCCACCACTATAAGGAGAAGGTATCCATGGATAATAGTTAAAGAATGAGTATGTTCCAATAAAACTTTATAAAATCAAAGCATAGCTGGATTTGTCTTCGAGCTTTAATTTGTGGATCTTTAATCTAATATGTAAATTTAACACACTAGATATGTTATGAATAAGAACAATTAAAAAGTTTACCAGCTTGCTACAACAAAATAAATTAAATGGTAAATTAAATACTTTAGTCTTCTATGGGAAATGGGGATATGAGTATTTATATGATTTAAATAAATATAGAATACTGTTTGTAAACAACTAGAGGTTAATGACAATTTGAATTTCTCAGAAAATTAGGAGAAAAAAATCACTTCATAATAACTGTCATGCACATGGAAATAGTGTGTATTTTTATTAGATACTTTTGAGTGCTATTGCACCATTATTTTTGGCTTCTAGATTGCTACCCAATAATGTTAAACCACTTATTGAAAATCTTTTACAAATACAAGTAATTTTTAAGTCTCAGTGGTTTACTATAAAACTAAGCAGGGAGTTTTCATATTTTATCAAAACACTTTTAATAATGAATAATTTTAAATATTCAAGAGATTTTGTAAAAAAAA
>NW_006381428.1:0-1853 GCF_000327345.1 Myotis davidii
GTCCACAGGCCGACGCTCTATCCACTGCGCAAACCAGGCAGGGCTCTCCTCTACTTCTTGCCAAAATTTTACAAGATGCCTACTACCAGTATCTCCATTTTGCACGAGGAGCCTGAGGCTTGGAGATGTTCAGGAATGGCTCCAGGTCAAAAAGCTACAAACAGCAGGTCCAGGGTTTGAACCCAGAGCCCACACACTCTCACTGACTTCATTAACCTACTCATGCTGATTTTGGCTAGTGACGAAAGCTTTGTGACCAAATTCCACTTAGCCATGCTCCCAAGGTGCTAAGACTGCCCACTGAGTTGTGAACTTTTTGGCTGCTCCCTCAATTTGCAGTGCCTTGGAGAGAGGCATGGAATAGAGCCTATTCACAGAACACAGTTAGGGATAAACATGAACTGGCTTGAAGGTTAGGGAGCTGCATTCTCTTCCTGTACTTAACCTTGAAGTTCTGTTACCACCCTACCATCCCCATTCATTTCCTGCAGCCCAGGACCCTAATACGTTGGGTGTCTTTATTCAGGACCAGAGATCAGACCTTAGTCTATAGTCTAACTCTTGCCCACTACAGATGCCTTGCTGTGTCTCTAGATCAGCTTGGGCAACATATATTGAGCACCTACTGTGTGCCAGCACTGTGCAAAGTGTGCGCCCAGAGGTGATAAGACACAGCTTCTGGACTCCATGTGCTCTCAACCAGGAAGTAGGCCTGCAAAGTAAAAAATCAGTGATGTGAGCTGTACCGGGCTGTGCCAGCTTCAGGAAGGCAAAGGAGGAATTACTCGAGGTTATGGGAGGCTTCTGAGAGGAGCTGATGACTCAGGATTTAGGAGATGAATAATATCTCGGTGGAGGGAGGGTGGAGTGGAGACAGGAGTGTGGAGAGAGAGTGGTGGTTCAGTAGCAGGCAGAGGAAACATGACCAGAGGCTGGAGAGAGGCAGATGCAGTTGGAAGCAGCTGGAGCACAAAATGTGATGTGGGGCGTGTCAGAAGACGAAGCTGAGCTGGAGCTGAAGAGGCAGATAGGGATTCAGATGTGAAGAACTTGGCATGTTGTGCTAAGGGACTTGGAGTGTTTCCTGAAGGCATGTAAAGGGGAGTGACCTGGATAGAGTTGGTTTTACAACAGGCTGTTCCTGAATGGATGTGAGGGGTGGAGGCCTGGACCCCTTTTAGGAGGTGGTGGTCCTGGGACTACAGGGATGGGATGACATCAAAGGTAAAACCAACAGGACTCAGGGAGGAACTGTAACTGGGGAAGGCAGGGTGGGAGCAGCCCAGAATTGTGTGAAGTGTTTTGGCTAAATGATTGAGTATGCGGTGATGTCACTAACCACGATAGGAAGGAGGCTGATGCCATGGTTACTCAGGGCCAACATTCACCCTGAGTGTGCACTGGAATCCCGGCCCCACCACATCCTAGCTGTGTGACCACACTGTGCCTCAGTTTCCTTGCCTGCAAAATCAGTATGCTAACGACAGTACCTTTCGTATGAGGTCTTGGAGATGATTCCTGGGAAGTTGTGGGTGGACCTGTTAGTACCATGCCTGGCCCACAGCAAGTGTCCAGTAAATGGAAGCTGTTATTATCACAACAAAGCAATGTGGGAGGAGACACAGGTTAGGGCAGGAAGATGGCAAGTTTTGGGAGGGCATACTGGGCTTGATGTCTGAGGTTCCTGTAAGGGCCAAGAGTGGAGTGGCTGGGAATGGGCTTCTCAGGGCTTCAGAGAGCGTGTGAGTTGGAGCCCTGGCTGCTGTTCGTTCCTCTGTCCCCTAGCCACTGACAGGCCTCACCAGGGAATTTGTTGCAATGAGAGAGATTTCCTTGATTTCTTTCTTCTCAAT
>NW_006381429.1:0-1854 GCF_000327345.1 Myotis davidii
TCTAATGTGCAGCCAAGGTTGAGAACAACTGCATTAGAGCAATACTACAGGTGATATGCAGTTTGTGAGTAATAAATCATAAAAATTGAATTTGAGTTAG
Organism: Myotis davidii; assembly: GCF_000327345.1. Lineage (NCBI taxonomy): Eukaryota > Metazoa > Chordata > Mammalia > Chiroptera > Vespertilionidae > Myotis > Myotis davidii. Next base: position 101 of record NW_006381429.1, read on the forward strand.
CAAAGCGTACACAGTGGAGTAAGGATAATGTGGCCATCAACATAACCCACTAGCATATAAATATATCAGTGTTTGTGGAACTCTGATTAATCTGAGGTAGGAAGGGTAAATGGAAATTACACAAGTACCCAAGCATTTATTTAGACTCTATCTAAAAAACTTAAAGAAAAATAAAGATTTCAACATTATCTAATTCATTCAATAATCTGGTGTGATTACTTAAATATTATTGAGATAAATTTCACTTCACTTGATATATATGTAATCCATATAGATGACAGATTTTTACATGGAAAATTAACCAAGTAGTTAAATTGATAGGAATATTATATTTTCATATGGATAGTGGGTGCTAACTAAATATTATCATAACTGGCTTTATTTTAAATGGAAATGATAAAGGTATGAATTCTGTCTCCACTGCATTGCTGATTCCACATATCATTGACTTTACCTCTTTATGTCAAATATATGCTTGCTTTACTTATGAAAAATTTTGAAAGAAATATATCTTAATATACAATATGTGTGAACCTTTTAAAGCACCCAATAATCGATGCATGCTACTTCTTCCTGCAAATATAATATGACATTCGACAACTGTATAGATTCAAATGAAAAGTGATTTGGTTGCATAACAAACTGAAAAAGAAAAAAAAATCCTCTGTGCTCTCCTATTGGTTCATTTTAGGTATAAAGAGGAAGAATACAAAATTGGACTTTCTGCTCTAGATCATATAAGGCACTTCACAGATAGCCTCAAAATGAGGAAAATGGAAGATAATCAATATACTGAAGCTGAGCTCTCTTCTTTTAGTACTTCCCATGTGCCAGAGGAACTTAAACAGCCGTTACACAGAAAGTCCAAATCACAGGTATATATCTCCCGGCAGTATAGCATCCTGGTGACAGCGTGCCTTTGGTGCCGAAAGACAGCTATTCTTGGTTTGCAGTATTCTAGAATCTGAACAGGTTCAGATGCTTTACTCACAATGTTCAAAGCTTTACTTTCTGTGACTGAATCCAGAATAGTTAACCAATACAGCAATTAATATGGCTGCATTCTGCACAGAAACTCTGTGACACACCCTATCCTTAATAATCGCTCCTTTATGTCCCAGTTCCCTTGCTCCCATATTGATGGTCCATAATGTTGCTTGCACCTACTTATATATTACATCAGGATTGTTTTCTAATTGCCTTGTGTCTATAATTTTTGTCAACCTAATTATGTTTTAAGATATTTTAGAAAGTAAAGTCTATCCTCTATTTTTTTGTGCCTTGCTTTATATAGTTACGTTACAAGTCGTTTAATTATAGAATTTAGGAGTAAACTGAAAATCAGAGATAAAGTGAGTTGCCAATAGTCTGCAGCAACTTAAATGCAGATCTGGAAATAAAATGTTTCAATTTTTATTGAACGGATTAATGAGTAGTGCCCAACTTGATTGGACTCGACAGCATTCTATCAGCTCTATGGTAACTAAAATAAATCCATTTAATGATCCCTAAATACCAATTAAAAGAGCCTCAGATCTTTTATCACAAAAAGAGGAAGTCAGCACTTTCTGTGTGACACCCGCACTCAACCAGATTGTTTATTCAGAACAATTAAAAAAAACCACTTCCTGTTATTACCATATTTGTTGGTCACTTTGGTCTACGTATTTGACTCAATAATTCATTTTGGAAGTGGTGATCATATGAATTTTCTATTTGACTGAGATGTTTTGGGCTGCTCTTAAGAGCAAATG
>NW_006381430.1:0-1854 GCF_000327345.1 Myotis davidii
GAGAGGGAGAGAGAGAGAGAAACATCAATGAAAGAAACATAGATGGGGGATCGAGCCAAAAACCTGGGCATATGCTTTGGAATCGAAGGGGTGACATCTTGGGTCCATGCTCAACCACCGAGCCACACCTCCAGGCAGGATTTTCATTCTTAACGTCAAAATCGACAAAGCATGTTGGATGTGCAAAACTGTTAAATGACATTAGATAGCTGATTTGCTTAGTGTTCCTAAAATTTTCCTTTACTCAAACAAAACAAAACAAAAATGGCAAGCAGAACAAAATAAACCAAGGCTAGATAAAATTCTGGCTTTTGTCAAATTGTTAAAGTTTTAAGAAGTAATATGGTGGTAAATACAGAACATGCACACAACTTTAAAGCCCAGTTATGTTTTCCCTTCGGCACATATTTTAAAAGAATCATTTTGCCTTTAAGAATGTAACCATTTCAGTTGTACGTGTTATTTTAGAGAATGCTCTACTGACTGCATCTCTTTAGATTCTACATGTGGAAATGGGACACTTTGGGTTTCTTTCCAAGTCAGCACTGTGCAAGCTCAAGAGAATATTAAATGTAGTATTTTCTAGCTCTATTAAATATTCAGAAGCTTTTCTTCTGTTGTCTCTATATCAAGGGCAAGTCCTGTAAACCTTGCTCTGATAGCTCTGAAATGAGCTAAATAAGCCATGAAAACAGCCATTTCTTTCTCTAGCTAGAAAAGTAGAGATTAAAAGAGAAGTATACAGAGGAGAAAGAACCCAGCCCATCCATGTCCATTCATGCAAGTTTCTGAGTTCTTTAGATACCTTAGGCCCAAAATGTATATTTAACTTTGTTCAAATAGTGAAAATGCAATTACTTTTTAGCCTGAAACTCATTTGCTTAGTTATCTTTGCTTATTTAGAATCAGCATTTGGTTACGAAACCATTTATTTTATAAAGACCTTGAAAAGGTATTATGAATAAAGATCCATCAAACAAATCAGGAATAAAGCTTAGGAATTTCACTTTCCCGGCTTTATTGTTTTAGCACTACCGATGACCAAAATTTAGAGTGTGTTGTGTGTGTGTGCATGAGTGTGTGATTACATGCACATATGTGTATAAAACACTATTTATAATACTTATCTCCTAAATATTTGTGTTCAGTAGTGTTGAAGATCCTTGTAGGAAAAAAGGTAACTCAGAGAAGCAATATGTTACAAAAAATAGAGAGTTTTGACCTTTGTTTCTGTGCCTCAGTTTGCTTCTCTGTAAAATGGAACAATAGAATCTATTATGCAGTATATTTTCAGGATTAAATGAGATGAAAATTATTTCTTAGGACAGATGTGCTGACTGAATATTACCTATTAGTATTAGTAATGCTGTTATTTTTAGAAGAAGAAAACATACATATTATTTGCTAGGGTTGTGATCTTTTAAACGGCAAAGGCAGTATGGCATCTTAAAGCTATACTAGTTTTTCTATTATCACTTACCGATCCTGTAGAACTGTTACCAGTGGCATAGCACTGAATTTCTTACTTTCCTGATGCCTTTTAGCACAATGGATACAGAGTTAGATTTTGGGGGTAGAATTAGTTAAAAAAATCAGATAGCTTTCTGATTGATTATGGATAGAAATGTCTATTAGATAATTTTGATAATAGTATTCAGGAATATTTAGTATTATCTTTCATTATTAAGTTCTTTACATTTTCAAAAATATGGTCCAATGCTGTATTACCTTTTTATATATTCTGGAATTAGCTCATTTTGTTTATTCTTAGAGAAGAGCCGGAAAAATGTTTAAATTTGTAATGATCTCTATGGGCAAAATGGATTCAAACCCTTGTGAATGAGTAATTGTGTG
>NW_006381431.1:0-1854 GCF_000327345.1 Myotis davidii
TAGGATTTCAACATATGAATTTTGAGGGAACACAAACATACAGACCACAGCAAATGTATACATTTGATTACCATACAATGCATACAAGAATCTTATTGTACCACTGTTTTTAATAACCAAAACCTAAGACTAACCAAAATGTAGTAGAATAGATGCAAATTTATGGTACTACTATGCAACAATGGAAATGAACAAGTTCATGAAATAACATGGATGGCTCTCACAACCATAATATCTAACAAAACTAGATAGAAAAGGGCACATATGGTATGATTCCATTAATACGAAGTTTAAAAACAGGCAAAATTATTTTGTGCAGTGATTGTCTTTGGGGGAGGAGGTAATGATTGGCAAAAGGAGGCGTCCTGTATGCTGATAATATGTTACTTCTTGTTGTGGGTAAGATTACACAGGTGTGTTTACTTTGAGAATATTCAATGAGTTTATAATTAGGATTTGTGCATTTTTCTTTTTTAAAAATATGTTGTGAAACCTTTCAGGAATGACCAAGAGCAGTAGTTCTCAACCTTTCTGCTTTATGAATCTTTGTAAAAGAAACTGTGTTAAATAACCCAATTTTTGTTAAAGAGCTTGAGTCATTAAGATTTTTTTCCTATTCTAGGGAAAAAGTTTTTACTTTAGCTGAAGACATCTGTACATTTATAAACATTCTTTTAAATGTCTTAGTAATTATTATAAAAAATCTGCATTTCTCAGTTCTTTGGGTCTACTGTACATATAGCAGCACTGAAAGTCACTAATTGTTCCTTTCTAGCCAAATATCAAAGCCTTGGTGCTCATTATGTTTTCAAGGAGACTTAAACATTAATTTCTCATTCATTGAGGTAGACTTAGAAAGACCACAATTAACTGAAGTGCTTTAGTTGCTTCTTCAGAGAATGCAATTGTTGATCGATATTTTATTTCAGAAACGGGCACAATTTTGGACTCACTTAGCCTTGTACTTTAATCTCAATATTTAGAAATAAGTTTAGAAATGAGTAAGCAAGTAACTAGGACAGTAGACACTATGAAGAATATATTCCTAATTATGTGGTTCAGCAAAAAATTATGTTTTTTGAATCACTCTGACAAGATTCATGAAGACAGATATAAGGGAAAGGGCAAGCTTCTCATTTCCCATACTCAGTCTGCTGCAGAGGACTCTCATCTAACTAAAGTGAAAAGTCAACTTACTTTTTGTTGACTCTGAAATTTTAAATTCTTCCAGTACCAAAACTTTAAAAAATCAATTTTAAATTTTTCTTAATTTGGTTATCAGGTCGCCTGAAATAAGAGATCTTATAGGGGAAATATTAATACTTGATATATAAATGTGGTAGACTCATTTTGGGATGAGAACTTTGGTTTTTTAGATAGCAGAGATTCATGGAACTGAGGGAAAATTAGCTTTCTAATTTTCTCTATTTCCCTTCCTATCATATATATGAACTCTGTTCAGGGTGGATATAGGAAACGGAGAGTGAGATTTGCAGTTTGGTAACAAACAAGTTAGGATGTTTTCCTTCACAAGGGAGAGAAACAAACTTAATGAGCCAGGAAATGACTTAATACTGAGCTGTAAACCAAGGAAATCCCGAGGCCTATCCATGGATACTCATGGTAGAACAGCTATGGAGAGTCTAAAGATATTTGAGTGGTGCTAGTTATTCTGGAAACTATCAGAGATTTTGGGAGATTTTTAAACTGACTTTTTGTCTAAATTTTAAAAGACAATCTTATTAAAAAAAAGTAACACCTCCTGTGGAAAGCCACTGCTTGCCAATACTATCATGAGAGTGCACTAAGGAATGCAGAAGGCTGATGGACCTTGAGCATTAGCAGGGCTGACGC
>NW_006381432.1:0-1854 GCF_000327345.1 Myotis davidii
AAAACTAAAACTCTTAATTCACCCTCTGTGTTATTTAATATTGCCATGCCTCAGTTTCCTCATTTGTAAAATGGTGATGACATGTCATCTGCATCATGACATTACTGGAAGATTAAATGAGTTAATGCATGTAGTGCTTGCGGAACAGAACATGACAATCATAGTTATGGTTTCAATGAATGTGTATTATTATTGTTTTAGATGATGTTATTACCTCCTAAGGCTTTGGGTGGATCAAATAATTTAGTAAGTTTGGACAGCCCACAAATTGAGATATTAGAATGTTAGTGCAAGTGTCTTCATTAGTAGCATGATTGTTATATTAATATAGCTTGGCTTAGTTTTACAAAAATTACTGATTACTTTTGTATGGTCCTTTTTAAAGTGGGAGGTATGTAGAATTAACAAAGTTATACCTCTTTTCACATTAGTGCAAATATGTACAATTTTCAAGGAAATTTTTTCAGTTTAAATATTGTACAAGATGAGCTATATCACCATGAAAAATCAAAATCCTCTGTTCATATGCTGCTAATGTCCCATCTTAGGTCCAGAGGGCCCTCCTGGAATAAGCAAAGAAGGTCCCCCAGGAGACCCCGGTCTCCCTGGCAAAGATGGAGATCATGGAAAACCTGGCGTCCAAGGGCAACCAGGTCCCCCTGGCATCTGCGATCCATCACTATGTTTTAGTGTAATAGTCGGAAGAGATCCATTTAGAAAAGGACCAAACTATTAAGGTCTAATGCCTCATTCAGCGACCTAGGCATGGTGCTTTTCTTCTGTGGTCTTACGCATCTCAGGAAGATAACAACAGTAATCCCTTGAAAAGAAACTAAAGTACCTCGGTGTTTTTATTATTATTTTTCCTTAAGGAAATATATATAAAAGGTCACATATACTGATCTTAAAGGATCCTCAGTAATTTGGAGCCTTTAGATTAGTAGCTTTAACCACATCTCAAGGGTTTCTTGTAAGTCCATTTGTTTTCATCAAAGTTGAATATAAAAACCACCATTGCCTGTTAGCCAGTGCATGTCAGTCACTGTGAAATATTTCACACGCAGCCTCCATGCAGCAGGGTATTTGAGTTCCATTTTATGTCTGTGTGAATTTCATGCTTCATATCTCGTAACGCATGCTTCTTCATTAGAAAAAAACATGTTTCTGGTGATTGGAAATAAGATCAGGGCTGATATTCAGCTGGGACCGACCTGATTGCCGTACCGGTCATTTACTCCAGTGTCTGTGCTGATTGGATGGGGCAATGGACTGCTGGTTGCTCAACATCCTGAGTATTACATGTGAATAAGATTAATGTGTTTCTTATTTCACTTGCAAATTATCAAATTTGATTAATGACTACGCTGAGAAAGTACACAGGGAATGGTGAAAGTTATGTAACATTACACAGGGAATGGTGAAAGTTTTGTAACATTAAAATATTTTTTTTAAGTGCCATTGTACCTGGTCAATATATTCAAAGCGTGCAGAAGTTCAGAAATAGTAAAAAGACTTTCTTCTTCATACTTGCTGGGTAATTGGAATGTTTGTTGTATGCCTTCATGTTCCATTGCACTTATATGTGTACGTTCATATATGTTAACGTTCATTGTAGCAAAGGTAATGGGAATAAATCCTGTGGTTGAAAGGAAACTCCACAGTTCCTAGTATGTCTTGATGTTTTTAGTAGACTTTAAAATATTATGAGTAGTCTTTGGGTACTGTACTTAATGCTTTTGTAAGGAACATAATTTGAGATATTTTATCTTTATTATGTTTTAAGTTTTGTTGCATGCTTGTTATTCAAAGTACAATAAAGTTTTTACAGTCCTAATTGCAGTGTCTTTTTTTTTT
>NW_006381433.1:0-1854 GCF_000327345.1 Myotis davidii
AGAGAGAAACATCGATGAGAGAGAAACATCCACTGAGCCAAACCGGTTAGGGCCACCCTGTACTTTTTATGTTTGCTAATTTGAGTATTAAACCAATACGCCATTTAAAAATAAATGGGGTAGAGAAAGAATTTTAGTTTTAGTCCAAACCATATCAAAACTGCATGACTAGAAAAAGGCATTTAAAAGTTTCTATGACTAGGTTTTCTCCTTCAACAAGTGAATACCATATAACTTTTCCTTGCCATTTGCTATTGGATTTTATCTATGTCACAAGAAGGGCCTGAAAAGATTGATCCCCAAAGGAATAAATTAAGTCAAGTGATTTGCCTGGTAAGCGTTGTCCTTTCATTTTTTAGGTTTATAAGACCTCTGTGACCTTCAGAACTCAAGGCTCTGTCTAACTCTGCTTCTTGGCTTACAGTTGGCTGATGGTTTTTCTTCAATATCTCCCATTTCTCCTTGATATATGCTAGATTAGTGTCTGATATGGTTGCCGCAGCTTTTTTGTTACTCTCCTCTGCATTTTCTTGTGTGTCATTGATTCAGAGTTGTATCTTGGAGCATCCATAAAAGATTTTGCGTGTCTTCCCTGGTCTACCAGATTATACATATACGCTTACCCATGTTATAATTGCACTTCTCTACAGTCTTTCCTATCATGTTAAAATATTTTCACGACTAGTGACTTTCTTGAGCATCATTATTATGCCATACATTATTCTAGCAGAGATTGAAAAAAGTTTTCAGGGACCCTCTCCAGAAACTTGGCAGTAACTGCGTCGTAAATAATGGGACCAAGACCACTTACATCTGGCTTCGTCCAAGATAAAATTGTCTGTGTCTGCAGAAAGCGTCTGGCACCTTCATGCTGCCATGGCACAGGGAGGTGTGCTGGCCGGCAGCAGAATGACGTGCCTATCAGAGCTGCTAGATAGCAGTTGGTAGTGTGAATGGGAAATATGTAAAATATTTCAGGTTTTTGGAGGACAGGCAGCATAGCAGTGCCAACTATTGTAGTTGTGAAGGAACCCACATCTAAATTGGTCTATAGGTTGGATCGCTACCCTCAGTTTATTTAAAACATGGCATTTGGAGAGAAGTAAAATACCAGCACACTGTGTTTTTGCCTTTTCTTTTTCCCCCTGAAGCAATTTTTTGGGTCTGTTTGCAAAAGGATTTGCTGTAGCAGGGCGGAGAGAGGCATGTGCCTGTGGTGGTAGGCCTTCTTTGTAGTGTTAATTTGAATAGAAATAATCATCCGTATTGATTCATAAGGATGGAATTCAGTGGAGACATTGATTCAAAAGAAGAGAACAGCTGTGAACAGTTTGATTTATGGTGGTATTAAAGCAAATGCTTCAGTTTCAGTTTGTTCAGTTTAAGGTTGCATGTCCAGTGGTTAGCTGTTGAAATATATTTAGCATAGAGCTGTCAATTTCTCGATGAGAGACACACCTGATAGAATGCATAATTGATTCTATTCGGGCCAGGACCGTATTTTGTGCTTGATATGTGCAAAGCTGCTACCTGCATATCAGTGGTACTTAGGAGAAGAGTGCTTTAGAATGAAATGAATAACCTGATTGGACACTAATTTTATGAGACAAGAATGTAAATGCAGTGGGTAATCAGAGAGCAGTTAAATAGCGTGAACCTATTTCAGAGCCATTGCCACTCGTTTGCAAGATATCTTTCCTATGAAGGGAATGAAACTCAGCTGTCACAGGGAGTATAATCCTCCCAGTGGTCAGTTCTGATGTGAAGAAAACAAAGCAGCCTTTCGTTATGACATGGGGTCCCTCATCTGGTGATCACGATGCATTTACAGTGCTTCCTGAAACCCTTGGTCTC
>NW_006381434.1:0-1856 GCF_000327345.1 Myotis davidii
TTTAATTTCAATACATATGGCTCTGCAAAATGCCTTTAGCTCATGCCAAATACAACTATCTATAATCTTTAGTTCTTCAATAATAATGTTCACATAGAGAACATCCACTTTAGCATGCTAGGATCAGCCTATATCATCAAAGTAAAATTACTAAATTCTAAACCAAAATGTAAATTTAATGCTATTTTATTAAATTTTGATGATGTATTCGGAGAAATTACTATTAACATTTTAAATTTGAAAAACAACTTTCTTAAAATTTCCAAATTATCTCGCAATGGACATTAGTAAATGAAGTAAACTTGTAGGAATCCTAAATAGGGTTACCTTTTTTCTTACTATTAAATTCTATTTAAAAAGCAATTAAAATATTGTTGGCTATTTAACATGAAACATGTATTTAACTCTTCATTATCATGTGGCCTGACTTTGGACCTGCACATAATTCTTTAATTTGTATATAAAAATAGTTACCCATGCTGTTTTGGTAAATCCAAATTCTACGTCTTCTGAAGGAAAAAAACAAACCCAAAAAAACCATGAAATTCCCTGGGTCTTAAATGCAGGTTGTAGTCAATACTTTTCTTTGAAGCTATAGTGAGAGAAACTACAATTAATTGTTAGTTGTCACTTTTGAAGAACTCAGCTGTCAAATGTCCAATACGCAGTAAAGAGAGCCTGGAAATGGTTTTGTGAAATTCTCTTGATGATTCACATTCCTGGAAATGATGAACTATACATAATCATCGGGCTGCTGAAAAATGGTCAATGCCACAGTGTGTGAGTGTATCAACAAATAGAACTTCAGTTGAATCATGTTATAGGTGTTAGAATTTAGGTCACAAAATGTTGTAAACTTATACAGTTAGTGCTGGGATTTAGAAGAACTCCAGTCCTCTTACATCTTTTAATGTACTCCCTTCTCTGAAATTCAAATCTTTTAAGATCTTGAAATTCTAACAATAACATAAACTTCCAGATATCCATTCTGTTTGAAAACTTCAAACTATATATGGATCACTAAAGAAAAAAAGGCAAAACAAAGTTAGAACTCTAAGAGAATTACATTGTTTTGTTTTTCAGAAATAATCCTGAAAGAGTAAAATAAATAGACCACATCAAACATACCATAAATTACTTACAAAATAAAAAAAAGCACATCATTTAAATATTTGTTTTTACAGCCCAGGAGAATAAATCACAAATGCATGCTTCCAAATGCTGCTACTAAATAAAACTAAGGAATAGAAGACACGTCCAGCATGTTGTTCTATTAGGAAAAGGATTACCTATCTACCTTGGAAAAATGGCATTCGACAATCTCATTTTGCACTCCTTGCCAATTGCTTTGTGAACCCTTGACACAAATGTGAAGTTATCTGTGAAGCATTAATTATTTTGCATTGTGTGTATATGCTTTTCATATACTTGTTTAAAAAACCTATTTCAAAAGCAATAACTGATGGACAACTGATAGAATCTGTTGATTTTTTTTGTTAGAAAAGCCCAGGTGCATGGGTATTAACATTAATCCTGTATTGTAGATAGTTAGACAAGATAAATAAAAATTATATTAAGTTAATGTAGACTTGACGGCAGCATTTGTAATTCTGGGGATTTTTCTGTATAGATTTTCATGTCCTTCTATAAAATTGAGATTATTTCTGTAATTGTCATTTTAGAAATATTTTCTATTTAATGATTGTCACAGAGCTGGTATTTTCAAACTAACATGTAGCACCTTGTAGAAGAGAGTTAACTGGTGATTATAAGGGAGTATATATCTATTATCAGCATAAATACAATGTTCCTTTTTGGAACATTGTCCTGTACACCAAAGGGTGGTGAGTTTGATT
>NW_006381435.1:0-1856 GCF_000327345.1 Myotis davidii
CTCACTCACTCACTCACTCACTGATTTATTCATTCCTATTTTGTTGAGAAAACAGTATATGCCAGGTAGTTGAAGTAGAAATTGATAACAAATGGTTCATGCTCTTGAGGGGTGATTCATCCTGGCATTAAATTTTAGCCAAAATGTAACAGAAAAACCTTAAAATTTTTGGTTTAGAAAACACATTCATTTTTCTCATTTAAACCTGCGGTGTGCAGTTGTTGACATTGCTTCCACACCTTGAGAAATCAGAGATGTCTTTGCAAGTCTCTGACTTTTTCTGTAAGGTTACCCGGTGGTTGTTGCAGCTCCAGCTCCAGTCATTGTGCTCATATCTCAAACAGTAGGAAAGAAGAGAGTAGTGCTCATCCCAAGAAATAAAATTGTCAGATATCTGCACTTGACTTCTGCATATCACATATGTCACATAACCTATCCTTAACTTCCAGAAAGATTATGAGGAGCCTATAGTTTTTGTGTGTTTTGTTTTAAACCGAGCACATTTAGGTCTCCAACAAAATCATGAATGTTAGGAAGAAGAGGAGAATGAATATTAGGTAGGCATTTAGATGCATCTACTCAAGGAACACAAAGTCATTAGGACATATTGTTGATTCTGCCTTATTTTGCTTCTAAGGGCGATGGAAAACTCAGTCAATGCACATATGCCAAAACACAGGCTCTTTTTAAATGCCTCCAGTGAGCAAATCAAGAGTCGCTGCTGGTTAATTCTGACCTTCCTAGATCATCTGCTTGGATATTTACTGGAAAAATATCAAAAACATTACATGTGTCTAGTGGAGGAGGTTTGTTTCATTGTGTATGTGAAGGTCCAGGCAGTGTTTCTCTTCTGAATTGCTGGTGCTAGTGGTGATTTTTAGCTATGCAAGATTATTTTTATAAACTTCCTCTATCTGTAAGCAGGCCAGTGCACTGCACAAAAGAACAATTCAGTATGTTGTTTTCGTTTTACTGTGAATATTATTTACTTTCCCTGTCTTGATCCAGACAGAAAGCAGCATGGAAAAACACTGATCTCAAGGGCATACACTTGCTGGTGTTTTACTCTGAAAATGATAAACCAGTTAGATATATTAAAAAATAGCCCATATTTTATATTTCTCCTTCACCACATTACAGTATCAACTTCTCACGTTCCCCTTGTATAGTACCATCCCAACTGACTTCAAGGTAAAAAATAGTTATTGGGAGTTTTTATTAGCGTGCACATGTTCTTGCTTTGGCATTTGATGATCCAGCAAATGTCTGATTAAAAACAGAAGAAAGCAGACATGAAGGGAGAGAAACTGACTTGATGGGCCTTGACTAATAGTTCAGCAAGTGCCAAATCACAGACATTTAATATTTAACTATAGAATGGTCATAAAGTCTTCCTCATCCATCCATTTTTCCATCTATTCAACAGACATTTATTGGAGGGCAAACAATATTTATGTAACATTCTTGAAAAACCTAAATCATAATAGAGGAGATGATATAAAAACACATTCTTGTTGTGAAAGAAAGACAGAGATTACTACAGTTTGAGTTGGGTTGAGTATCAGTGAAGGTTGGTGGAGTGTGACCAGGGAAGGCTTAAAAGTGATAGAAGCAATAAAATTCAAACCTGAAAGATCTGAACATATCTTTCATATCTGAACATATTGAGATTGGGAGGTGAGGTGAGGAGGATGTTTGCATTTTAGTCAGAATAGCGTGAGCAAACATCCTAAGCAAAGAAACAGTGGAATATGTATAAGAAACTGTGGGCTATTAATTTGTCAGAAGCAAAGAATTTAGTAAGTGGAGTAATCAGAGATCATTTATATTCTACTAGAGGCTCGGTGCACGAATTC
>NW_006381436.1:0-1855 GCF_000327345.1 Myotis davidii
CCCTCCACAAGTGGTGCTTCCTTCAACCCTGGGCAGCTATTCTGACTATCCTTCATCAAGAAGATAGGATATGAAGTTTGGATAATTCAGCTCAACCAGATCTCAGTTCTAGGATTGACTAGAAGTCATGGAAGGAGCATGACCTTCTTTCATTAAGGAAACCACCATCTTCATTTGTGGAACTCAAGGGCCCTCACATGGGTCCTTGGTTAGCCTCTACCTGGTGTAACCACAGGTGGCAGCCTCTGACATTGTATCTGGTTGCAATACTGAAATGTTCAATTTACTTTGTGAAATTGGGACTAAAACCAAAAAGGTTGTTTTTTCCCAGTGACACCGATAATAACCCAAACTACACTTCCATTCTGAGTCACTGGAAGACTCCTTTTCTGAGTGTGTTTTAGAGATTTAATCTTTAGAGTTCATCTAGTACTATCCCTCTTGCCACCGATTACACTCAATATTTGTGTTTAGCCTAGAGACACAAATATGAGGTAACTAGCATAAAACTCACTTCCCTCTATCACATTAATAGTTCATTTTCCATTTGAACATCAAGACCCTCATTCCTCTGCCCTGCTATGTTTGGAGATAGAGAAGATGGTGGATTTTAGGCAATTATTGATTTAGATCCTTTCCCCTAACAGTTGAATAAGGTTTATTGACAGAAGCATTTGGGACATGTGCTACAACAGGGAAAAAATCTTGGAGCTTGGAGGAGTTGGGGAGGGGTGAAGAGAAGCCCCCTGACAGACATTTTGGGGAAGGAACAAAGTGGCATTTTCCACTTTGTGTTGAGGACCAATGCGATTTGTGATGTGGAAAGGGCCTCCAGGCCCTGTGTTAGACTGGACACTAGGGCTGTAATGTCTGACTTGCTGCTTTTGTCTTTCATGACATGGAAGCATGAATAATAACAAGCTTAGTAATCATCAATAATCATACCTAGTATTTATTAAACACCTTCCATATATTTGGGATAAGGCTGGTTATTGCCATACATATCTCATTTAATCTTTTTAATCTTTGTGGTTTCCATTTTTAAGGTAAAGAAATATGGTAGAGACTCAGACAGGGAAGGAAGCTCTCCCAAATCACACAGATATTAAATGGCAGAGCTAGGATTTGAACCAAAATAGTCTATATGTCTACTTCCTCAGTCCGTTATTTCTATTGCACTACCCCAGGGGAAAATATATTCATGAGGCCTAGTAGGAGGAAGAGGAAGAAATACTGAGGAAACAAAATGTCAATGTCTAAGAGACTGGGGACCTTCCAGAGCTGAGTCTATGAGTGTGTTTCTCTATGTAGTGTGCAGCCCAGGGCAGGAGAGAAGCACAAAGAATCTGCTGCCCCCACTTTGACCTGTAGCAGAGAAAAGGGTATGCTTGAGGAGAAGTAGGCAGTTTGGACTAGCAGGTGTGTAGGAAGAGCATAGGAAATCAAGTGAGAGGCGAACTGGTAGTAAAGTGAGGGATTCCTTCATTGTGCAATGGGGAGCATTTGAGTGTTTCTGAGTGAGGAAATGGCATGATAGAGCCGCTTAGCTTTACCAACATTTAAAAAATATCGTTTTAGTAGTATTTAGAGTGGATGATAGAGGACTAGGGTAAATGCTATGAAAGGGATAGATACTGCATGCAGTTGAAGCTCAGAGGGGAGGGAGGTGAGCTTTACCTGGGGAAGTTAGGGAATGGTTTGTAGGAAGGTAACATTTGGCATAGGCCTGGAAGGATGAATTTGGGGAGTCTGAGATGTGGGGCCAAGATATCTCTGAAGGAGAGACATGCCAGCCTGCCGTGCAAATGGGCTAGACCAGTGTTCGGCAAACTGTGGCTTGGCAAACCGCGGCTTG
>NW_006381437.1:0-1856 GCF_000327345.1 Myotis davidii
ATTAGCATATTATGTCTTTATTATATAGGATTGTTGTATTATTTTCCGTATAAAAAACTGTAAACCTACTTTTGCCACACCTTGTGTATAATTATCTCTGCTTGCAGAGGAGAACACTGAGACCTAGGAGCCACAGCTGGTGACAGATGGAGCCATGGGAGCCAATCCCAAGTCCCTGTGGCTCCCAGTTTTGCACCCATAACCATCTGATTATTAGCATCTTTTCGTATGTCTGATTCTACACAGAGTAGGACCCCAGGACCGTTTTCTGAGTTAAGTAAACATAAATAGTCCTTGGTGACCTGTGGCCACTTTTATGAGTGGGTTTCCATTAAAATTAACATCTGAGCATCTTCCTTTTCACTAGACGTTAGTCAGTGAGAGCAGAAGGGAAATGTGCCAGCTCCTGCTCCTGACCATGGACGTGACTCGGGAGGTTACTGAAATGTGGAGCTGGCTACAGAGTCACCAGCTACAGAATTACCTCTCAGCAAAAAGCTGTTTTTCATCTGCACTTGAATATTGGTTTGAAGGTTTTCCCTTAGCCCCAGATATTAAGGGAGTCGAAACTAAACACGGCTGTGTTGACTGGGTAAACACCATATTTCCTTTTTATCACCTTTTGCCCCCAAGTAGCACTGTATTGAGTTACAGCCTTATTCATTGCTTCTTCTACAGAAAGACACTTTGAAAAATTGGGCCTTTGTAGTAATATTGACAAGAAAAGCAGGTGTTGTCACCTCCCATTAGCATTAATTTAATCTGTGATTCACTACAATAGACAACTCATACCGCCCCATTGTGGGCCTTCGTGGGAGAAATGAGGAGCCATGGAAATGCACAGCATTGCAGAATATATAGCAAGACAACCTTTTGGGGAATATTCAATGTGAGCTGTATAAACATTTTCTCTCCTTTTATCAGTAATGAAAAGTTCCTAATTTGTTGTGTACTGGGAAGACCATTGTGGGGTATGGTTAATTGGTCTTGAAAGACAATTAATATCTGTCAGGCCCACATACAACAGGCACAGGTTTTGCAAACAGTCAGTACCTTTGCCCCCTTTTTCTCTGTTGTTCTGTTTATTGTGCCCAGTTAATGTGCTCTTTGGCCATCATAATCTCCAGCTAAATGGTAATTGCTCTACCGACGGCACTACTGTACATTTCTGACAGATCATTATTCATACTTAACCACTTGACCTGGAATAAATGTTAAAGCAATTACCACTGAGAGCTTTTCTATGAGAAAATTGAGGCAAAGTTGAGAGATAATCAAAATGCAAAGCTGATCAGGATAGCAATTGGAAAAATGGCAAATCCTATTAAACAGATTTTTATTAGCCAAGTTGATGCTAGTAGATATTATCTGGTAATTTAGTCTTATTAAAAAGAAAATAAAGCAGCTAATTGTTTACTATTCTGGAACTTATTCCAGCTTGCAATTTGCAACTGAAATTAGGCTTTATGTGGCTCATCTATTTTGTCACATTGAAATATGAAATCGTTTGGTACCAAGCACATCTGCTCAGTGCCTCTTACATTCCGGTACAAATCCCTCATTCCATATCATTTATACCTGTTGAGGCATTATGGATGGATTAATTTACAGCAACTAAGATACAAGCTAATATTTAGAATATTTTTATGAGCTCAAATATCTTAAAAGTCTGTATTCCTAAGGATTAAATTTTATCCCTGCTTTATCTTTTTTTGTATTCAAACATTGACAGAATGTTCCTTTTTTTCCCTTAAGTCAGAGGCCAACACACTTCTGAAAGTACCATGGATCTGTCCTCATCATAAGAAAAAGGAAATTAAGGGTGGACCCCAACCTAACTATATAAATGGAAGGAA
>NW_006381438.1:0-1856 GCF_000327345.1 Myotis davidii
CCTCTAGTATTAAATAAAACCTACTACATGCACTGAATAATCAATTCCTCATAAAGTTAAATTGGATCTGAAAGGAGTACAGGTATCATTATACATGAATCACTTTCATTGAAAAGAGGATCTGAGGTGGAAAAATCAATTTCTATGGTATTCTTGGGAATTTTAAAATTATTAACCTCAAAATAATGATTCATTCAGAGAAGTGAGAAAATAATGTTAAATGTTCCCATGGAATTTAGGCTAATTTTACATCATAGTCATTGCATTTTTTTCTTTGTAGATTTGCTAGCTCTAAGTTATTGCTTGTTTTAGAAGGAACTGAATATATTTTACTCTCCATCCTGAGGTTTCCGTCGTTTATCACAACATTGCTTGGTAATTCAGTCCTGAGATATTGCTTAGGAAAAGCAGAGAAAAGGAAAGTGGAAATTACTCTTTTAAGTCAGTTATTTAAATTTGCTCCTTAAATTGAAACTGCTTTAAGTTGAATAATAGTAAATTAACAGGTTCATCAAAAATATTCATCTAGTTTTATCCTAAGTAATTTTTATAAAGCTGCAATGAGCCCTGAAAATAAGATATTTAATAGAGATTCACACTTTATACTTAACTAGGCAATTTTAAATTGAGTTGTCATAATAAACTATTTTTTTTCTAAGCAATAAAACCAGTCAGTTCAGATTCAATTACACAGGTTCATTCACTTCACTTCATTCATTCTTCAAAAACATGTATTTAAAGCTTTTAAAAGTTGCAATACATGTCTTGATTTTTAAATAGGATAAGGTCAGTACAGCCAATTTCTACCTCAGAATCACAAAAGCATGTCCATATCTAGACATGCTGCCTTTAATGTTGGTCTTACACATGAAAGTGAAATGTGGGATAATTTTGACACATATTCCATAGATGACATATGATAATTTAACTTATTTAAAAGATACAACTTCATATTTTCACAAAACAGCTTAAAGGTTGAGCATCTTTATATTACATATTGATGATAATGATAGCTATTACCTCTGTAGTGGGTGGTTTTGTGAACTGTTGGGCAGAGCAATAGAGCAAAATGGAGTAAAATGATATACCAGACTCTCTTTGATATGTTTTTTATTTTTGCAAACTCTTCTGAAAGTACAGGTATTGCCTTATAAACTATAATTATAGTAGATTTATTTGGTTTTATTGCTCAGTCATAGATGAGAATATTTTACAGAAATTGTTGGATTCTTACAAAAGTTAACATTAGTTTCCTAATGATATATGGGCAGACATGTATACAATTTCAGATAATGTTGTAATAGCCATTTTTTTTCTGTCCAAAACTCTCTTTTCTCTATTAGTATATCTTTAAATAGAGATTAAAATTATAACATGTGCTGATATTAAGAAGGAAAGTTTGCAAGCATGTTAAGGAACTATATCATGACAAATTAATTGAGTTGCTAATGCAAAGTGGAAACAAATACTACTCAATATAAATTTCAGGTAGACCATTAAAAAATAGAAAATGTTATTATTATGATGGCAATTCACAGAATGCATTGCCCAGCATTGTAATTGTTATATTTGGTTTGTCTAGTAAATGTTTCATTAACTCTGGAATAACACATGATTTAAAAGGATATGCTAAAGCTCTGATTTTACTGATTATTTCCTTCCAAAATTATTATGAGTCATTTGAAAGAGCATTTTGTTCATGCTGAATATTGTTAAAAAACAAACAAAACTGGCGTAGGTTAATATAAGATCTTGTGAATGTGTCAGACAATATCTACCTACATTTTTGATTAGTTACATATCTGAAAACCTGCTTCCTAAAGAAGAAATATTTTCTTCTTTAGAAAAAAGTAAAA
>NW_006381439.1:0-1857 GCF_000327345.1 Myotis davidii
TTAAGGTAAATAAAACGTTGTTAAATATGAGCTCAATTAAGGTAAGAATGAGAAGTGATTTTATTTTAGGCATGTAAACTTAAATATAATTATTTTAATTTGGACTCTATAATTTAACATTTATTAGTTTTAATACATAGTAGCAATAGATTCATTCTGGTGTATTTTTTTACTTCATTCTGTTTAAGGGTAAAAACATAATTGTTTCCCTCAGTTACTCATTCTTTATAATGGTTTCATTATTTAGTTCTCTATTATAGGTGTCCATACCAATCTCTAATTGTTGGTTGATGATTTCTAATTTAAATTTTCTTATGAGCATTGAACCTAAAGCTCAACACATCCACAATCATGCTTACTATCCTCTCTTACATTGAAATCAATGTCTCTTGCTGCCTTCATTGTATGTTTGATGCACGCTTGTATCCTCACTATCACTTGAAACCTTAGAATGAATACCCTTTTCTCTCTATAAACATCAAAAGAGTTGCTATGACTTAGAAAATTGATCTCTAATCCATCTCTCAAATTGATCTCTAATCCATTTCTCCAACACTGTTTTCACTTCATTATATCAATCTTATATTCTACTGTCAAATCATTATTTTAATCATAGTTCTAATGAGTAATATCTAGTTAATTTGAGTATATTACTAGTCCTAAATTTACATACCTTTATGTCACATATGTAGCACTTACAGACCTTGCAGTTAGTAGGCTAATCAATAAATATGCCTCAAATGAATGAATGTATGAGTAAATGAATGGTGGGATGAAACCTCTGTCCATATTAATGCATTTTATCATATAATTTTGGGCCTTGCTTGCATCTGTGCTCTAATACTACCATACTGCTCAAGTTCATAGCCTCTTATGAAGATAGGACATTTATCTTCTAACTTGTACCAATAGGAAACTCACCCAATAGAGGTAAGATCAGCTCAACTTTTCTTAGGCCAGATTATTTTTCATGACAAACATCCCCTAGTCTGCATCCTGTCAAGGACCCATAGCATCCTCAATTTAGCTGTGGCTCACTTTGTCTCCAGAAGATAAGGCCCTCATCTTGACCTTCTGCAGGGTCAGCTTCTTTCAGTATATTTCTCACATTAGCTTCACCACTCAAATTCATCTAGATAGAGTTTTCCTTAACTTACTAGCTTGTTTCTCATTTCTTATCTTAATCTATCTTTTCCATTAAACAGTGCACAAATGACCAATCTTTCTAACTAGATTTATTATTCTTTTGCTCAGTATTATTTCTGTATTATTCATTATATCCAGTCATAGGCCCTGTCAATTGCTTTCTTCACCATTTCACTGATAACCTTTTGTGTCTCCTTATTCTAGAGTAGATAATATCTCAGTAGGTAACAAGGAAGCATCTCTCTCTTCTCTCCCCAACATTCCAGAATGTTCCCAAATATTCTTTCTGTAGCCAGAAATGCACTTCTTATTTCCTCCATCCAACTCCAAAATTATTAGTCCTTGCCCTGTGCCAAGTACTATCTTCTCTGTGTTGCCTCTACTAATGTCTCTGAGTGCTTTTAATTTCTATTTCTCAGCATGGCTATATTTTTATTCAAAACAAAAAGGAAGCTGTGGCAGGGTTCCTATTGTATGCTTCTTTAGCACTGAGTTTGACCTAACATGGTAAGTCCTTATTAAAATGAATGGTGGAGTCAATGCATGATAAACTAACACATGAAGTAGACCTAGACCAACTCCTGGCTCTCTTTCAATGCTTTTCCACATGATTGTTTATCTATCTTACATATACTTTCCCCATACTCTAGCTAATTAATTTTTGCCTTTTTCTCCCAAGCTACTGTGGAAGTTTATTTCTTCTATCTTTCA